>NC_056743.1:1109401119-1109491119 GCF_019279795.1 Protopterus annectens | reverse complement strand
GAAGTAAGAAGTTATGACCAAAGTCAGACATTAAAAAGGCCCTTTGATTTTTTGTTTACTTTCTTTAAAGTTGCACTCCCTGTACTTTTTTATGCTGCAGTTTGCTCTCCGCTTTTTAAAACATTATTTTTTTAAATTTTAAACAACCATTCTATTTGCTCAGTGAAAACACTGTGATCATAAGAGATTAACCATATCGTTTCTGTATAGACTTTTAAGGTGATGTGATTATGCATTAGCAACCAGGGTTATTCTTGCCAGGTTCTGTCCCTCCCACCCACCCCATACACTATCCCTGTGCTGATAATTCACAGAAATAGGCAAATAAGGAAAAGGCAAGGGCATCAAGACATCATCTCAAATGAGGTGTAGGAGCACAGCACTCCCAGATGCATATACATCAGAATAACAAGATAACGAGTGAAAGGAGAGACTCATCTCAGCAGAGGGCCTAGGTTCAATTCCTAATTCAAGCAGATACTTTTTAATAAGTCCAAAACAAATATTGTAAAGCAGTAGGAAACACTGATGAAATCCCCAGTTTAGGGGATGAAAGCACTCAATCTGTGTCTTTGTATGTTGGAAGAATAAAAATAGCTTGGAATGAAGTGTTTCCTACTGCTTTACAGTGTTTGTTTTGGACTTTTTTAGTTATATTTTACACTGTGGTTACTTTTGTTTTTTTTTATTTGAGATACTTTTTAATGCTTTGACCCTGTACTTTGACAGTGTGTTTTTCTTTATGTCTACTAATTGGCATAGGAATCCATCCAAACCCTGGTTTAGGGATATATGTTGATGCAGTCTTTCCTTTCCGTCCTTGTCTTGTTACTTTTGTGTTGAGAGAAAGCAGTGTGGTCTCACAGGCTGGATGAGGCGATGTATTGATGAATATGTTCAGTTCTCGTTTGCATGATAATCATCTAAAATGTGGCTATTTACTGGAGTGAGTCCCAAAACATGCAAACTGAATGACCAAAATATGGAACTTTGCATATACTAAGTCCGAAATGCCATTTCTCAGAATATTCCCTTTTCTCCGTGGTATGGTGATGTTGGAGTTGGTATATATAACTTTGGGGGGTTGGGTCACTTTCCTCCCTCATGGGGGTATAAGTGGGCATGCCCCCCTGCACAAAGAAGTTTTAAGAAGAGAGATTTTAATGATTTGACCTTCTCCAGGGTTTTTGTCTTTTCATTTTTGGTCTTTTTTTCTGGCTTTTCGGTACTTTGCATTTTGAGTGCCAACATTTCAGTAGGGAACCCACTTGTATCTCTCTCTCACTGTCACTATGTGAACCACATATGAATGAGGGAGGGATGATGCTCCAGCATCTTCACCATTTCTCTGCTGTTTCACAGTCTTACTGTCGGAGTAGCTGAAATTGTCATTGTGAGGGTCTATGTTCAATTCCTAGTTGAGGCACGTCCTTCATTACTACTGTGTTCAAGATGTTTATTAGGTCTTTAACTCAAAAGATTTTAAATTTTATAACAGTTCATTTGAACTCTTGTACAAAGAATATGTCAGTACAGTCTGTCAGCCTCTCTTCTCTGTTTGCATACTTATGCAATGTTATCCTCAGTAGAAATATAATTAAACTCAATTTAAAAATGCTAAAGCAAAAAAGACTCTGTCATCCAATACTATAGAAAACAAAAACCTCATATATATCTTACCTATGTTTGAAATGGCCCCATTTTTATTGTTATAACTGTCTTTTCTCATGAGTATGCATTCATAATAATTTTTATTATATTTTGTATTATTTTATAAGGATAACGGACTACTGCAAGACTTGGATTTGCACAGAATAACAGCTTATACCAGATGCTCCAATATGCCTAGCTTTTGGTCACATGCCTCCAAATATACCTGGGGACATATATTAATTCTCAGCAAACCTGTCCCCTGGTACAGGCTACTCCTAACTTAACTAACTGAACAATGCTTTTACAAGGCTTATACCCTGCAAAAAGAAGTTTTAAAGAAAAGAGCAATTTTTGAGATTTTCTCGTCTCCGGGTTTTAGGTCTTTTTTTTGGCTTTTCAGCACTCTGCATTTCGATTGCTGATATTTCAATAGGGGGCCCATTTGTATCTCTTTTTGTCTCTCACAGTTACTGTGTGAACCACATGTGAATGAGGGAGGGATAATGTTCCAGCATCTTCATAGGTTCATAGAATGATACTAGAGTACTGGCCTGTAGGCCCTTATAAGCCTAGCCAAGAATTTAACCCATGTTTTCACAAAGTCAGCACCTGTTTTCCCTGTCCAGCAGGGACCCAGGTGGGATCCCAGGGGTATATTTTCCAGTCATCCAGGTTTCTCTTAAAGAGAGCTAGTGAGGTACTCTGCTTGACAGGGAGAGGAAGTCTATTCCACAGATCACCATTTCTCTGCTGCTTCACTACCTTACTAATAGAGCAGCTGAAATTGGGATTACGAGTTGAGCTTCATTTCCTAGTTGAGGCACCCCCATTATTACTGTGCTTCTTGATTTTATTAGGCCTTTAACTCTGAAGAATTTAAAATTTATAACAGTTCATTTGAACTCTGGTGCGCATACCTCTCAACTGTACAGATTTTCGCTGAATGTCCAGAGTTTTGCCTCATGTTTTTGGTGAGTTCATCCTAAAATTTGTACTTTTCTGGCTAATAGCTGAGGATTGAAGTCATTAAATAATGACAGACATTTGAGTTTAATACTCCACATCCTTCAGAAAATTCATCCAAATGCAAAACCTATTATTCTATCAACTTTCTAAGTTTGTAAAAGCAATATTTAAAATCTGTCTCTATTTGTCCCCGCATCATTTTAGGCTTTGTCCAGATTTTATGCTCTAAGAGGTTGAGAGGTATGGAAAGCATGTTGTAATACAGTCTGTTTGTCTTTCCTTTTTGCATACTTGTGCAATGTTAGTATCATTACAAATATAATTAAACTCAATTTAAAAAGGCTAAAGCAAAAATAACTCTGCCATCCAATACTATAGAAAGCAAGAAACTTATGTATCTTACCTGTGTTTTAAAGGGCCCTATTTTTTTTATTGTTATAACTGTCTTTCATCATGAGAATGCAATCACAATAATTTTTATCCTGTTTTGTATTACTGCAAGATGTGGATTCACACAGGATGACAGCTTGTATCAGATTCTCAGATATAATCATTTTTTGGACACATGCCTCCAAACATACCTTGGGACATGTATGAATTTTCAGCAAACTTATGCCCTGATACAGGATAGTCATAGCTAAACTAATTGAACAATGCTTTTACCAGGCCATAAAACAGCTACTGTTCAGGACTTATTTTTATTTATCATTCAGAAGGGCCTGCTATAATTAGCTCATACTTCACCTGCTCAAAGTAGAAGCACCTGACATCCCAGCAGCTCAGTACTACTACACTCATACACACATGCATTCATACACACACCTGTTCAGAACCCTGACTCTGACCCTAGAACTCCTACGTGTTTTTTAACACTAATCCCAAACCTCATTCCCTAAATATAAAGCTCCAAGTTGCTACCTAACCTTAATCTTAACCATAAACCTTCAAGTTACTCCCTAATCCTAAACTCCACTCTATAAACCTAAACTTCCAAGAGACTCCCTAAACCTAAAACTCCCTAACCCTTATCCCAAATGTCATTCTCTCTGTGATGTCCCCACCCTGGGTCAGTAATCAAGGAGCCTGAATTCTCACCACTGGCACTGAAAAGGGACGTTCACTTGGAACAAGAATGGATACATCCAATATTTCCAGATGCAGCTCTCTGCATCAAGCAAAATTTCCCTTAAGAGCACACAGGGAACACACTCATTCTGGGGTCTGTATTTCTCTATCTGTCTCCCTCCAGGTCCCCAGCGAGACTCCCCACTGGCACAGCTATAGAGCTGAGATCTCAGCCGTGTGTCCAAGCCAAATTCTCCAGCACCCTCTATGTGAAACCAGTGCTTCATGTTCCTGCTCCAAACAGCTGACACACACACTCTTTGAGATTTGATTTTCACACACACACACACACACACACACACACACACACACACACACACACACACACACACACACACACCTGGGAAAGGCTGGCACAGATTTACTAGCTATGCCTCCTTCTGCCCAGACTATATGGTAGTTACACTGCCACCAGACACATGAAAGCCAGCTACCCTAAGGCTCTTACAAGGTTACTCAATTATACTATGTGGAATTAATACTAATACAAACAGTAATGTTTGGCCAATGTGGTAAGGCTTTCAGGAGTGTCCAGAGCTGTCAACAAATATATATAGGTACTCTCGGAGATTAAAATATTCTCTAAAAGACCAGCCACAATGAAAAGTTTAAATATATTTAATAATACATAATAAAAGAACATGAAAATGCTAAATATCTATTTAAAATAAGCACCAGAGTTTCAATTACAAGAAATATTAAAAGTAACACAGGTGGACAGGTTCACACAGTTACAGAAAAACAATACCTAACTAATCTCACTATATTTTCCTGACTGATCTCAAGAGTTACAATTCACTGGTTACTTACTAAAACAAGGCAAGTTAAAGTAGGTGAGTGCTCTTCCTTCTTTTTCAGGTCCCAAAAACAGACTGCCCTGAGGCTTCAGTCTCAGCTAGTATTACAACATTATTTTTGTCCTAGATTACAGAATGGCATCACATACGTCTGGTCATCTGACTTTTGGTTCCCATGCAACCCCCTTGTCTAGAAAGTGACAGGATTTAACATCTATGTGATGATAATACACACACACACACACACACACACACACACACACACACACACACACACACACACACACACACACACAGCCTTTCTAAGATCTGCTGCAGCTCCTGGAAGTCATAAAACCATAAAACACTTACACTCTTCCTACAGGAGCTAATAAACCATACTTCTTACAGACACTGTGTCTCTGGCTTCATTCAAAACTGTAAGATAACATATTTATGGCCTAGGTCCAGTAATTTCATTTCTTACTATTTTTCAAAGTTTGAGATTAACCTCTTCTCTTCCACTATCCTCTGTTAAAACATACACATGTAAACAATTACAATAATCCTGTACATTTCTTTTTCTGACTAGCAGGGCACACTGGTGGTACATGTTTAATGTAAGCAGCTTTACAAATACATTTTTCAACACAAGCATCTTTACAAATCAGTTTGATATTCTAATATCATATAATTCTTTACTATATTCCAGCTAGCTATGCTGGCATATGTTACACATCTACTTACCTACTTCTCCTGGCATAACTGGCAATGCCTCACATTGTCACACCCTCATTCTAAAACTCCCATGTGCTCCCTAACCTTAATCCTGAACCCTGACACATAATTCAACATCAAAAACATCCAATTGCTCCCTAATCCACATTTGAAATACTCTATAATTCTGAAATTCCAAGTCTCCCTAAACCTTAAATTCCCTAACCCCAAACCCAGTTGCCTAACACTAACTGTAAAACTGACAGTTACTCCCAAAACCTAATCCCAGACCTTCTTCTCTAGCCCTAACCTAAATCTCCCAGTCACCACCAAAACCAAACCTTCAAGATCTGACTCATTCCCGCTTGCTCCCCACTGTCTGTAGTACCCGTATTACTATTACTAGAACTCAGATGCATGTTTGAGTGGCAGCCCATTTGAATTACATGGAAAATGAGTACCAGGCTGCAAGTCTGTGGTTTATGAGCAGCCAGGATTCAACTAAGTGAAGGAAAATTACTGAAAACATGCTTTTTACTTATCCTCTGTGTTTTTCTGAGCAGCATTAAAAATAAACTTGCCTCCCAAACATCTACCAGCTTTGAGATCTAAATCACACATCTTCATTATTGTTGATAGTTTCTGTTTCAGTAAAGAAACTGTAGAGCAGTCTGCTGTAAAGGAAATATGTGGTATAGGCACATAAGTGGGTGGGAAGGGACTTGAATTAATTGTAAGGAAAGAGGAATGAAGAGTGCTAAAATATACACACAGTGCATTTTGTACTTATTGCTGAAATTGCCAAGACAATGGCCGCAGTACATTCCAAAGTTGTATGAGAGGACATTAGACTATGATGACACTAATCTTGGATGTGTGTGGACAAGATGGCATCATTTAAAATATAAGAAGGAAGAACTGTGACATTTTTAATTTTTCTTCTTCACAGCAGTGTGAATTTTTTTAATTAAAAAGTCTATAAATACAGTGTCTTTCTCTGTATCAGTAACAAATCCCCCATTCAAGGAAAATACAGGAAAACTAAAGCAGTTTGAGGAACATGCAGGTGGTGTTATACTGGGTCTTTCAAACAATTTGCTGACTGTTTGAGGAACATGCAGGTGGTGTTATACTGGGTCTTTCAAACAATTTGCTGGCTGTATGTGCATTTTTTTCAAAACAATGTGCCACAGATTTGTTTTTTTTTTTTTTTTTTTTTTTGCCCCAAAGCCTACTATGAAGTAAAATGAGCTGTCTGGGGTCAACAAGAGGAGCTTGACTGAAACAGGGCAGTGACAGGCTGTCTAGGTTTTTTGCACATGATAGAAACATGTGCACCATTGTGCAGGGAAGAGTGGAGTTACATCAATTCAACATTTCAAGCCTGGCTCTTAGCTGATTCTGCATGGTTTATGATTCTGCCAGTACCCAGAGAGGGAATTATTTCCTTGCAGTGTATGACATCAAGTGTTTTATTTTATAAATAACACATGGATGATCATCTATAATTCACCATCAAGTCACAGCACTAAAAAAGTCATAAATCACAGCAGTGACAGCAAAATGATTAATTCAAAACTCAGCCTGCACTGCAGTGCCTGGGATTTATTTCTTTTCAATATGATTAGCAATGAAGCATTTTAAAATCAGCAACAACAATGTAACATAGTAGAGCAGAAGAAACAAAATAAAAACTGTTTTTTTCCCCTTGAAGTGGTAGAACCCTATCCAGATGTGTCTGATTCTGATTTTTTTTTCTTTTAATTTTTATGGAATGCAGAAGAAAGTTGTGCCTTAATAGTGTTCAGTTTGTAATAACCACACCCAGAGAAGTTAAAGGGGTTGCTCAGTTTTACTTATTAAACATCGTGATAGTATTTCACTGTTTTGAAAGCTGAAGATCATTATGCTATGAAGAATGCCCTGTTTACTACAAGCACTTCTGTAGCAACTGGAAGGATGTAAGTTCAAGCCTCACTAGATCCATACCATATAAAATCATGACTAGGACTGACATTTATCACTCCATATTCTATTCTGTTTTGTGGCTCTTCTTTCTTTCACTGGCCCTAGGTATTCTGTATTCTATAGCAGAAAAAGGGTTTCCAGCATGGCTTCTTAAAAAAATGACTACAGCTTGGGAGGGACTCCTATAAGAATACAGTCATTAACCTTGTCCATGGAACTTTTGTTGCTTGGGGAATCTATAAAACAAACAAATGCAGAAGTTGCATCTATTAGCCAGTTTTTGATTGGCTGATTCTGCACAGTTCTGTTCTTTGGCTTCCATGACATATCCATTTATACATGGCTCAAATGAGATTATATTTCCTGCAGACAGATGAAAATGGCATGATGTTGTTTTGGGAGGGGCATGTTTTCAGTGAAACACCACAGCGCAATTATTATTATAGTAATTCAGAAAATAATGTAGCAACTGTACAACTCAGTATGAAGAAAAGATTGAAGGACAAAATAAACTGAAGGGGAACAAATCTATAGATAATTTAATTTCATGTCCACACTGCAGAGAGAGTGCATGATAACTCATTTAAAACTGAAAGTGAGTCCAGCTGTCTGCCTTTCTTTAGCAACACCTTTTTTAAATCTCCCTGTAGATTTATGATTTCCAGGCTTACAGTATAATGTGATTGTCTTCATCTGTGCAGAAAAAAATGTGTACTGCTCCAAGTTTTGTCTTACTTTCAGACGAAACATCTGTAAAATATTTAAGTATGAACCCTTCAGATGTATGCATTTCCTTGACACAAACAAGAAAAGTATTAAATCTTGTTGCATTTAATCATCCCTTCCCTTGAGGGAACAGGTTCTTGTCTGCTGCTAAACTTAGCTGTCACAACTTAAGCTTTGATTATCTTTTGCAATTGCTTTAATTTTTATTTTGTTATTTAGAAAAGTGTAGTATGACTGTGCCAAGCCCTGTTAACTTGCATTATAAGTTTTACTATAGGCATGTAACATTTTGTTCTGTGAAGAAATATTTCCATTCTTTTCTCCAGATACCATACATACTTATTATGTGAAATTTGTTTCCCCATCTTTCTGTGTAAAACATTTATTATTTAACCTATTATCACTTATACCCTTAAAGTGCATGAAAGATTTAGTTACGTCTTCCCCTATCTTTCACCTCATACATTGTAGTTCTTCAATCTTTCCTTGGTATAGCTGTTAAGCTAGATTCTGCATCATTTTAACTGTCTGCCTGGCGATGTTTTTTAAAACTTTGGCTCTGTCTCTGCTTGGATAATGACAGCAGAGCTTGGTACAATATTGAGTCAGAGAAAGTGAAGACTAAGAGGAGAGCAGAAGAAACAATGGCGTCACCCCTTCCCTTGTGTTGGTGGAGTTATGGTTCTCAGGATATCCAGCATACTGTTTGCCCTCTCCGCAGTATCCTCACACTGACTCACATGTGGAAACAGCTTAGTAATATGGTTAATACCTATTGATATAATTGCATTGTTGGTCAATGAGATCTGGATTTAGCATGTTTTTTATCACTGAATTAAGTTAATTAACTTTCCTTTCCATGGTTTTCCACCTACTCCACATGCTTACTTGCTGAAAGCCACTGTATTTATTTATTACATATTGCTCAACAGGGCAACGTGTTACTAAGTGGCAAGATGTGCAACACACAGCTAAACAGTTTGGGTCATGAATTCCAGTGTCCTTATTGATTTTGCATGTCCTCCCTACATCTGCATGGGTTTTCTCCAAGTACTCTGTGGTTTCCTGTCACCTCCTACGAACATACTGGTAGACTGGCTACAGTTAAGGGTCTGTACCTGTCCAGAAATGGCCTTTGCCCATGTTGGCCAAGGATGGCATGTCTACAGAGGGCAAGTGGATCAGCCCACTATTGACATATGACAAAAATGAATTGTAAAATGCAGACTATGCCTGGGCATGGAATATTTCACTTATAGCCATTCATGCTAACATGAGGGCCATTATTGATGAACCTCCAATATTTACATGATTCACATTTACTCATGTTTTTACTATAACATATTGTAGTGGCTACAGGAAATCTTCAACTCTTCCTTATGCCGAAAACAAACTGTGGTACTTGACACAACCTATTTTTATCGGGGGGGGGGGATGCCACAATATTCCAAGTTTTCTTAACTGTGTTAAGATACTTACACACATCCACACTATGAGGTAATACTAAATAAAAGTTCTTGTCTTTGCCCAGGGTACCAACCATTTGCACTATTGGAAGTGCCTAATAAAGGGGCAAATCTACCTCTTCTGCCATTTGTCACTTCATTGCTAATGTTGTTAAGTAAATACTTACACTATCCCCTAGCCAAAAACATAGATATCATATTGTAAATCTCAGAATTAAATCTATGATCATCACTAATAAGCCTAGAAAGGCATGCCAAGTGTCCTTTCACAGTTCTACATTTTTGGTGAAAGGGATGACAATTTTAAAAAGCCAGATAATAATTAGAAGAAGTCTCATTACGATAAATGGTAGATTTAGACCGACACTCACAGTAATCTTTACCTAGGTCAATACTATCAAAGCCAATCTGATGGGTAAATCTGGAAAAAAACTGATGGTGGTGTCCAGATAAGAAATAAAGGAAATAAACTTATTGACGTTTCCTTTCTATAATATAATATTGTGTAAACAATCTATAGTAGTTCTGTACATAACAAAAATAATTGGAAGCAAGTACAAGTTCCAATACTGATCAAACAATGTTTGAGTGTAAGGGACACATGCAACACCAGTGACAACTCCAGAAATGTAGTGAAGGAACTCATCTTCAAAAAATACAAAATTGTTTTCCAAAATTCTCTGCAAAAAGGAATGCAATACGAATAATTCATCATTAGAAAATGTCGACTTTCTACTCAAAAATAATAAAAAACCTTCTAATCCTACGAAATGTGGAATGACTGCAAATAAATTAATCACATTAATAGTAATAAATATCAGAATGCACACTACAGAGTTCAAATTATTTAAAATATGGCATGAGTCACACAATACATATACCTTACTGTCCAAAATATGTTTACATTTAATGTCAATATGTTTTGCCAAAGATGTCCTTCTCAACAAGTCCTTAGCTTCATATTTTTAGATTTATTACTGTTTTAACAAGTTTATTAAATGTATTTTATGCTTTAATTATGTTAATTGATGATGAGTTTGTATTTAGAACATGATTGGTTTGCGTGGATTTATTTTTTTGGTTCACCAGGTTGTATTTTCATTGTATTTGCAGGGGTAAAAGTACTTAATGAATTTAAGTAAACCTGGGGAAACATATTTGTGTAATATTTTAGCTGTACAATGATGCCGGGTAGAGAATCATGCAGTATCCAGGACATTGTCAGAGAGAGCGCACCACCATCAATAAACAGTTAATGTGTATAGGAACTTTCATTAGTCATAAGAAACAAGCAGTGCTGCCTGGAACCTGTCAAGGAGGGGAATGACATAGTGGGTGCTGGACAGAGAATTAGAAATAATAGGCAATGATGAAGAAAACGTTCAAGGAAACGATCAAACGTAAGGTAGGAGTGGGAAAAATTGTTCACATGCGGGCTAAATTACAACAGTGAGTACATGCTGCTGAAAAGAGGAACTGTTACAGCATTGGTAGGTAACTCAGAAGGTCACATATCCTACTGCAGAAAACAGGTGAGTTCTAAAGGAATCCAGCTTGTTGGACCAGTTGGGCAGTGTGTGCCAGAAGGATATACATTCTTCTGCAATCATTTCTCCACAAACCTTGTGGGATTTTGACATTTATGTTGAATTCTTCTGATGATCTTAATGTTTTTTTCCCCTCCGGGGGGTCATGAAAAAAAAAGGAAGCATGTAGGTAATACAACATTCATGCAACTGCGTTTATAGAGCATCTCTTAAATAATGCAAGTGCTCGAAAAGATGAGAACAGCTGGGGACACACATAGTGTCAAAGAAGTGATTACTGATATTGTATACATTTTATTATAGTGCATATGTCTGATATCAGAAGGCGACAATATCTAGTCTTTCCATTTAAGTACGTTTAACATTCTAACTCCCATCCATTTCTACCAGCAAATGTGTCCACCTGAGTAATCATAGATCCCTTTAGCCTGCGGTAAAGTCAGACTCCTTATGGCATACGATATCCCTCCCCTGATATTTCCACTTTTGGTAATATACTTGAGAAATGCCTTATGGTGTTTCTTTAGTTACTGCTCCACAGTTACTGCTGTTAACCCTGGAAACAGAACAGTTTCTAGAAGCATCCTTAACTGAATCAATGTACACTCAGTATAATTCACTGATTAACAGCCCACTTACAGCATTGTGGAATCATGCTTGACTGAATAAAATGGACTGGATATGAAACCACAAATTTCACCCCCCCCCCAGCTTTGCACCCATGTCCGTCAAAGAAGTAAATGTACCAACGTATCCTTGTTTTGGTCTTTTCTGGGTTATTTATACATAAAGTATAACAACAAAAAATTAGTTCAATTGCAAGGCTAAGGTTCTTAAGAACCTCACAGATCAATAGTCTTTTAAGTGTCTATGAACCTATAATCAAAACAAAGCACCACAAACAAACCCACAATAGCATCCATTATACATTTTGAGTCTATATGTACCCATGAACCTATTAATGGACAGTGGAGATCATGAATACGTCTACAGGGGGTTTATTTGTACTTTGCTAATACACAGGTTGCATGACCAAAAGTTGTAATGAATATTTGTTTAAAAATGAAATACTGCCTTGAGAAAGGTGTGACTTGGCTCAGCATTTTGAACTTGTGTCTTCTATGATAACACTGGACTTGATTGTGATTGGGTTCAGTAATTTGAGCTGGTGTAGTAAATGACTTGCAGTGCTCACCTTGCATAATTTTACAGTTTGTTGGTATATTTAAGAAGTAGCTGTTGTCACAAACTTGACTTGGATATGATTATTTTTGTACTTGTTGTGTGTGTGCGTTTGCTGAAGTACGTTTAATGTTATTCACATTTGGCTTTTTATGTTACCATAAGTATAATCTGGTGCAGCTGAGAGAAATAAGACATTACTTTTGACTGTTTTGTGTTGATGAAGTTAAGAGTAGAAAGGGTTAAAGGTGGTTTGTTACACAACCTAAAAAAAATGTAATATAGCCATATCATGTTATTGTAAATTGATGGGGAAGAGGTTAGGGCAGTGACAGGTTTATTTTCCTGGACTCAAAGATGTCTGCAGATGGTGATTGCAATAATGATATTAAAAGGTGCTTGCTTTTTGGAAGGAAAGCTGTGGCAAATCTGGATAAGATTTTAAAGAGCATGAATATCGCATTGTCATCAAAAGTCTGTATAATCAGTCAGTCATAGTCTTGTTTTAGTGCTTTCTCCTGGTAATAACACACAGCTGTGAGAGTTGCACTAAAAGTAAGGCTGCATGCTGGAAACTTAATGCTTTTGAACTGTGGTGTTGAGAAAACGTTAACTGCACTTAAGCAGTTTAACTATGGACTGAAAGAAGATGTAACTAGTCAATACCTAAATAAATAAATTCAGACTGTGACTGATGGGTCTGATAGTAAAGCAAAAACTCACATAAAAGACAGTATTCACTGGACAAGACACCCTGGGAGGTATCAAGGGGTAATAAAGAAGGAGGTAGCAGAGGATAAGGTAGATAGACACCATTACTGATGTAATGAGTATGAATCTGTAAATAAAAAACTTAAAGAAGCAGTTCTTGAAAGACAGGCCTTGTGTACTAAAGTGCTTGAAGTCATGAAGAGCCAAATTCGACATTGCTCTCTCATATGATGCATCTGTAAGAAAACAGCCACTTCACTTTTCTCAGGTACAGCTGGCAATAAACAGCCACTGACTTCCGCTAGATGAAGCTGGGAATAAATACTCACTGCTGTCCCATCTGACACAGCTGAGAATACATAGACACTGCACTCCCACATGGTACTGTCCCCGCTGCCCCACACTGTATCTGTCAACATACACCACTCTCTACACACACAGACTGTCTTATGCTGAGGTGCTTAAAAGAAACTTTTCCAAATATCAAAGACCTGCAAAGCCACATGATGGCAACACTTTGCTTCAGCAATCACTAAAGCACACAACAAAAGCAAATATCTCACATAAGCCTTCACCCAATGGTTCCTCAAGAGCAAAGCCCATAAGTGTAGCATATACTTTACCTAAAATTCTTGTCATCAGGGACTCCTTTGTGCAATACCAAGATGCCCCACTCACCAGGTTAAACAAGAAAATAATGGTTAGTTGTCTTTCTGGAGCCAGGATTCACAGTATCATGCATGCGCTCAGGTTACTGCACCCCAATTACCAATATGATTCTATCATAGTTCATGTAGGTATAAATGACCTGAGACATACCTTACTGGACTATATGAAAGGAGACATAATGGAGCTCTAGGAATATGTGTCAGAGATAAGTGTGACCCATGCATTGAGTAGTATTCTACCTTCACCAAGGATGATTCTATAGTATAAACATAAAATCCATCCATCCATCCACAACCCCTTTTCTCATTTTTGCACATGGGATCAGGGTGTCATTTCAAAAGTGACAATCAAAGCTCACACTGCAAGGTGACTAGCACTCCCACAGCTGTTCTTTCATACCACGCACTCACATGCACACATGGACACCTATGATCAGTTTATAGTGTCCAGTCCACCCACTGCATGTCTTTGGAATGTGAAAAGAACCCGAAGCACCCAGAGGAAGCACACACAAACACAGGGAGGACATGCAGACTCTGCACAGAAGGCACCCTAGCTGAGAATTGAAGTAGAGAACCTTTTGCTCTAATGTGCCAATGCTATCCTCTGTGCCACGGTGCTGCCCCACCATAAATGATTGGTTTCAATAACTACTTAGTTTCTGTTGACACTCCAGAGGGATCTAATATCTGAAAGCATGGGAGGACATGTTCAAAGGACCACATTGCTTTGCCAGGGATGGACTGCATCTGTCCCCCCTAGGCTTTTGGATAATGGCTAAAACTTTACCCACCTCTTTAGAAACTTTTTCAGGCAATACCGAGAAGACAAAACTACCAACATAGTGAAAAAGTCTACAAGTAACCTTAAGGTGTTACTGCTTAATTCTAAGAGACTAAAAAAAAAATTCAACATCCTTCAAGCCTTC
Source organism: Protopterus annectens (assembly GCF_019279795.1). Lineage (NCBI taxonomy): Eukaryota > Metazoa > Chordata > Ceratodontiformes > Protopteridae > Protopterus > Protopterus annectens. The sequence continues at coordinate 1,109,476,685 of NC_056743.1, read as the reverse complement.
CTCACTCTAGACAATGTAGACATATGTGACAGAGACTTGTTTTAAAGCAATAGAAACTAATCCAGAAGTGCAGTGCTACAGTACTTTCCACACATTTTGACTAACAACAACAACAACAACAACACAGAGTGGGGTGAAAGGTGGAGGTATGTTGATCTACCTTAACAACAAACATACCTCCAGGTTGGTTAAACAGAGCGATACCATGGAGCTTATCCACGTGCAAGTCACCATGGATATATTCTCTCACCATATCATGGCTAGCTACACATCACCATCTATGCCCCCTAGAATCTCACATGTCTTACCTAATTATGCTACAGCTGCTCACCATCTAACCAAATGCCCTCTTCATGGGTGTCATTAACTATCCCTCTATATACTGGAAAACATCACTCAGCCTCAAACTCACAGACACTCTTCCTGAACTTTATTAATACAATCAACCCTGAATAGATAGTGTACACTCCAACCAGAGGATCAAACATACCAGATCCTGCACTCACCAACATGGGAGAGTGGTGCATCCCTTCATGTCACATCCACACTAAAGCTGTCTTTTTTTAACTAAAAATCAACCTGGAAAATCCAACTAAACCAGTAACAGTTAGAACCTATTCAAAGGTAAACTGCATTCTATTAAGTAACCGGTTGTCAAAATTCAAGGCTCCCCCAACCACAAGACCACAGCTACCTATGCAGATTTATTCACAGTGCCCCAATACAAATGTGAATGGCTTCATAGACGCTGATCTACCTACCAGAAATAAACCCAAAACAAATACTAAAAACAAACCCCATTGGTGAAATACTCACCTAAACAGGGTATATAATAAAAGAAGAAAACCCATGGCTAAAATCAAAAAGAGTAACTCCCTTAAAGACAAGTGCTCTCTTATACAACTAAAGAAAGAAACTAAGAGGCCTAATTAAGTTCAACAAGGCCAGCTATGAGGTCAAGATAGCTTCACAGGCTGAGGACAATCAGAAGGCTTTCTTCAGCTATGTCGGTAACCTTAGAGGTAACACGAAGCAGTGTGCTGAACTGGTAGCATATGGTACCACCTTTATTGATCAGATTAACGTCACAAATCTACTGGCTGATAAATTCAATTCAAACTCCAGCACCCCCCCCCCCCCCACACTGTCCTACTAGCTCTACCAGGTGAAATCACCATCCAGCATACTTCCCTCAGCTATAAACAGTAGGGACCAGGTACTGGCAGCACTCACTAAAGCCAAGAAAACTACCTTAGTGGGTCCTGTCAACATCCTGGTTGCCTCCTGAACAGTATAAGGCATGACTTATCAGGTCCACTTGATGCACTCCTCAACAAAGCTATGTTCCAAGTGAATGGAGGACTGCAACAGTAATTTCCATTCACAAGGCAAGACCAGGAGCTGACCCAGGGAACTATCCATCTGCCTAACAATCCTATTATGCAAAGCTGTGAATAAATTATCATAGAAATGATTAACAAGGACATTAGAAACATACAGACACTGGTCCCATCCCAATTTGGCTTTGTTAAGGGGAAGTAATGCGTACTTAACCTGGTGGACTTATTTTAGAGGGTGACCATGGCAATGGACAAGGGTAAAACAGTTCATTCTGCATATCTTGAACTGGCTAAGGCATTATTTATATTACCCCACTCAGGCATTGTTGACAAGTTCTCTGCACTTTGCATAAATTCGTGCATAACTTGTTGGACTGCTGGCTGGCAAACAGACAGGCCCAATTAGTCAGGACAGGTGAGACCACCTCAACCAAGAGACCGGTCACCAGTGAAGGACCGCAGTGCTTCATGCTGAGCCAGGTCCTGTTTAACATCTACCTCTTGGTAGTCAAGGCTAACATTCAAGGTCTCTGACTTACCAAGTTCACAAATGACTGTAAATTAAGCTTTTATAGATTCACCAATGCACTGACATCTTGCAAGTCAGTTTAATGCAGGCAAGTGACTGGTGCCAAAGCCAAGGCCTAAAACATAATGCCAAAAAATACATTATAATGCCTTTGGCAAACTGACAACCCAAGTTAATTACTCCAAAGATAAAATGCCCTAATAGTCAACCCAGTTGTAAGATATCTGAGAACATATGTAGACAGTAATGTGGCCTTTGACTAACACGTAACAAAGATAATAAGAAAATAATTATATGTTGACATCCAGGTCCAAGGAAGTTATAGCATCGCTCTACTTCACCCTCGTCAGACCTATCACTGAGTACAATGCCCTCTTTGGCATGTATCTAACGAGACACTTGCAACTGTTAGAATGCCCACAAGGGTTTCTCACCAGGAGAATTCAGGGCATGCATACCCTGTCCTACACTGATTGCCTAAGTGCTTTGTCTCTGCATTCAGTCCATTACAGGCTGCTGAGAGGGGATCTTTGTCTGGCTTACAGGGCTTCCTCAGACCCAGTCCTGATGTATCTGTTGCACTTGTACAAAACAAACAGCACGAGAAACACTAGGTCCAGGTATCTGAACTTCACTTCTGACATAAACAGAAGGTGCTGGAGAGACAGATATGTGTCACAAAAATCCCTGGCCTATAGAATAGACTCCCCATCCATGCAAAACAGAGTTCATCCCTGACTCTATTTAAATGAAACCTTAACAATTGAATGTAAAATGGTAAATTTACTCTCAGTCAGGACCCCATTTCCCTTATAGAGGGAGGCTATCAATAAGAAAAATATTATCTCAAATAACACTCCCCCCTACATATCCTTAATTACCTCCCTGCTAACATGCCACCCCCAGTAGACACCCATGATACTTGGGGAAAAAATGGTTTGAGGAGTGTGGCTAGGCTTGTAAGGGCCCCATTGGTCATTAGCCTAGTAACAACCTGCACAATGGACAGTAAACTCTCATGGCTCTTCCATCCAATACAGCTGTAAATAAACAGTCACAGCACTTCCATGGGTTACAGATTAGAATAAACACTCACTGTACTTCCAAGGGATAGCGATGAGAATCAACAGTCACTGCATTTTATGGGATACAGCTGAGAATAAACACTCACTGTACTTCCAAGGGATAGCGATGAGAATCAACAGTCACTGCATTTTATGGGATACAGCTGAGAATAAACAGTCACTGTACTTCCAAGGGATAGCGATGAGAATCAACAGTCACTGCATTTTATGGGATACAGCTGAGAATAAACACTCACTGTACTTCCAAGGGATAGCGATGAGAATCAACAGTCACTGCATTTTATGGGATACAGCTGAGAATAAACAGTCATTGTACTTCCAAGGGATAGCGATGAGAATCAACAGTCACTGCATTTTATGGGATACAGCTGAGAATAAACAGTCACTGTACTTCCAAGGGATAGCGATGAGAATCAACAGTCACTGCATTTTATGGGATACAGCTGAGAATAAACAGTCACTGTACTTCCAAGGGATAGCGATGAGAATCAACAGTCACTGCATTTTATGGGATACAGCTGAGAATAAACAGTCATTGTACTTCCCCATAATACAACTGGGAATAAACAGTCACTACACGTCCATGGGATATAGATGAGAATAAACAGTCATTGCACTTTCATGGTACATGGATGAGAATAATCAGTTACAGCACTTCCATGGAATACAACTAGGAATAAACAGTCACTGCACTTTCATGGGATATGGATAACAAACATTCACTGCACTTCCATGCGATACAGCTGAGAATAAACAGTTACTGCCTTTCCATGGGATACAGCTGGGAATAAATAGTCCCTGCACTTCCACGGGTTACAGGTTGGGATAAATAGTCACTACACTTCCATGGGATACAGCTGAGAATAAACAGTCACTACACTTCCATGGGATACAGCTGGGAATAAACAGTCACAGCACTTCTATGGGATATAACTGGGAATAAACAGTCACTACACTTCCATGGGATGCAGCTGAGAATAAACAGTCACAGCACTTCTATGGGATATAACTGGGAATAAACAGTCACTACACTTCCATGGGATATAGATGAGAATAGGAATAAACAGTCACTGTTCTTTCATGGGATATGGATGATGACAGTCAATGCATTTCCATTTGATACACCTGGGAATAAACAGTCACTGCATTTTCATGGGATATGGATGATATCAAACAGTCACTGCACTTCCATGCGATACAGGTCTATATTACCATCTCGAAAGGTAAAAATGTCGAATGCTCACATGAGCGAAAATGAACTTGCTATTGTGGGGGGCTGCACCTCCCACACCCACCACTAAATATATATTCCAACTTCGAGGTCTGACTACAGTGAGGAAAGGGCAAATATCCCAATCCTCACTGTACCGCAACCCAAAAAAAAACAAATTTGTTTTAGTCCGTTTTCACTCATGTGAGCGTTCGACATTTTTACCATTCGAGATGGTAATATAGACCCTGCAATACAGCTTGGAATAAGCAGTTACTGCACTTCCATGGGATACAGATGAGAATAAACAGTCTCTGCACTTCCATGTGTATAAGTAAGAATGAACACTCACTGCACACCCACCTGATACAGCTGAGAATAAGCAGAAAATGCAACCCTAGCTAGTACAATTGATATTAAATTGTCACTGCTTTCCCACTTGGTGTATCTGCAAATAAACAGCCAGTCACTGCACTCCCACACTGGGCAGAGAATAAACAGACACTGGTCTTCCACATTATGTAGCTGATAGTAAACAATCACTGCATTCCCTCCTGATACAACTTAGAACTGTGGTGCAGCTGAGAATAAACACTAATCACACTCCTACATTGTACAGCTTGGAATAAGCAATCACTGCTCATATACCTGCACTGCAGGGAATAAGCAGTCACTACTCTTACAGATGGTATGAGTAACAATAAACAGCCAATGCACTAACTTGTTCAGCTGAGAATAAACAGTCAGTGCACCCCTTGTGACACTGAGAATATACAGTCACTGCTGTTCTATTTTGCATAAATGGCAGTTACTATCATTGGTCTCTCACATGGTGCAGCCGAGAATAACAGCCACTGTGCTCTACCTAATACAGCTGAGAATAGATGGCCACCGATCTCCTATATGGTCTGGCTAAGACTAAACAGTCACTATTCTTCTATATTGTGTGATTAAGAATGGTCATTGCCCTTCTACATGGTGCAGCTGAAAAGTTGTCACTGTTATCTGTCTTGATGTGACAAAATAAACAATCACTGCACTCTTCATGGTATGGCTGAGTATAAACAATCACTGCACTCCCATATGGTGCAGCTGAGAACAAATAGTCCTTTCACCCCCACCTAGTACAGCTGGGAATAACCAGCTACTACTCTTTTACATGGTGAAGCTGACAGTAAACAGTCATTGACCTTCCACCTGGTACAGCATGCAATAGACTGCAGCTCTGCTTCTACCTAGGCATTATTGCCATCTGGGATAGTTGAAAATGCACTTCATCATATGTAGATATGAATGGAAAGATGTAATTTACAGAGATCCTGCATTAGATGGGGGGACACAACATGTTCTCCTGTTATAGCTTTGCCATCTGCTGTGAACGGGAAATAAATACTTAGCACTTTCATCAGACACACCTGAGAACAGGCAGAACCTAAAGTACTGCATGCCAGTCTATAGTTAGGTAGTCACTGCAGTTCCCAGTTGGAGAAGCAGAGTTTACAAAGGCATAGTTGTCAGTTTGGTAGTTTTTTCTAAAGTTGCTGAGTTTTAAAGAACTAAAGAAACTAGGATTGAGAAAAGGAATATGACATAGGTACTTAAAACATGTGGAGGCTTCTGAGAGAATTAATTTGACAAGGCAATGGTAAAAATATTCAAGATGAAGGCACCAAGTTCAGTCTTTACGTAAGGAATATTTATTTACAGAAAAGGTGGTGGATAAGTGGATTGAGCTCCATGAATGGCTATTAACAAGAAAAAGAAAAAAAAAACAGTGAGACATTCAAGAAAGACTAAAACTGGTGGGTAGGCAGGCGCATGGAGAGGTGAAAGGGAGGAGCTGCAAGGTGGCAGCTAAAAAAAGCTGCCAGAAAGCTATATTGTATATTCCTTTCTGCTAGCACTGCTTTTGGATAACTGTACACGTTACAGGCTGTATATTCCTTGATGGAGTACTTATAAATGAACAGATAATTTCCTATCTAGTATGGTTGAAATTGCCTAGCCTTTTCACTCCCACCTGGTGCAGCTGTGAATGGAATGACATTGCACTCCCACTTAAATCAAATACATTGTATCCTATGTGGTCCAATTAAGAAAAGAGTCTTTCCACTAACTGCTGTTGGAAATGGAGAAACACTGGTTTCCTACATTGTGCAGATGACAAAGGACATTCACTGCATTTACCCAAACTATGATAAGTATAGTAACTCAATGATTTCACTTCTGGCACATCCACGGGATGATGCTTATGATATATAACTTGATTAACTTGCTGTAGAAATGGGGATGTTACAGCTGAGTGCCTAGCCGAGACATCACATTTAAAGTAAAGCATAAAGCCAAGTTCCATTTGTCGTGTCCTGGACAGAAGATAACTAACTCAGTTTTTACTAGTTAAATGGTGTACATTTCCTGTTATCCTGGAGACCACTTAGTTCTGTCAATAAGCCAACATTCTGTAGCTTATTCGTAGAAAACACATGGCAGAAATATAACTTAGCTGATAGGTAAAAGCCGCTGCTCTGAAATCCTTACACAGTACACATTTCTTGCTTGATCTCTCTGGGTTACAGTTTGTCTCTTTCAGGAACATGAATGTATTAAGAGATGTGATGCTGGGACACCACAGAGTATCATCAGGGTTATTTTAATTAAGCTGTAAAGTTATTCTCTTGTTGTCAGCAGTATATCACAGCCCGAGTGTAACCCTCAAATTTCATACCGTCTTTAAAGACCAAGTTTGCTGCTTTTAAATTCAGGATGAGTGGCATGGTGGTGGTTGCATTTCAAAAACAGATAAATGCCTACAGGAGCCCATTGCATTAGTTTAAATATTGGTTGGATAAATCCCAGATGGATGCAAACATTAATTGAAACTAGATAGTCTGAATGAAGATGGGGGTACGTTATACTCTCAACCATTATATTGTATACAGTGAGTCAAAGTGTCATAACAATCCTGGACTGATAATTACAGAATCCAGTTAAGCAGCTCAATGAATCACTATTCAGTAAACATCATTGCAGTAAACTGTGATTCCGTGAGAGAAAGATGCTTTCCCAGCAAGCCTGCTGTTTCTCTAAATGTGCAGGCCTTTGTAATGTGATGTCATCCCATTTTAATGACATATTTGCCTTTGAGGGCCATGCACTCTTTAGTAGGACAGTATTGTCTTTGCCACAGCTGGATATTTACAGCTAATGTATGCAATGACTATATGAAAATATTCTTCATTCATTCTTGTTTTATGCTAAGTTAGCAGTGGTTCTACCGCTTTATTTTACAGAATTGCAAATCAAGAGCAATGCATGCAGTTAATAATAAGCAATGACTTGAATTAAGCACTCAGACTTGTTTATATTTACATTTTTTACCTTTTTTTCATACTTAAATGATTATGTGTATGTTTGTGTGTGGGAGGTCCCTTTATTCACTAAATATTCAAGTGCTCAGAGCATAAATGCTTGAGAATTTATTTATTTGCAGGATTACTCCTCCTTACGTATTATAGCAATGCAGGTGGGCTTGAAATGTGTAGGTTTAGCTGACTCAGGGATTGCAATATCTTTGAAAAAAACATATTTTATTTTGTCTTGACTAATTGCTCTCTTTCTCTGAGATGGCACAACCTTGGAGTGAAAATATATAATAAGGAGTGTGGGCATGTATGGGGTGGGGGTGGGGTGCAGGTAGATAATACTTTTGCTAGTCTTCAGGGTTTCTTTTCTGCTCAAACTCGCTTTTCATTCTGTATATGAGTTTCAGTGCTTTGTGCATGAGTTTGAGAGTTTCATGGCACCTTATGGTAGAAAATGCCTTTAGAGTTGTTTTCAGTTAGACACAGTAGACACTTATGCGATATAGGTTATTTCCACAGGGATATATTTATTGGCTGCTGGAAAGCAGGAAGGAAATGGAGTCTGTGATCCAGCATGCCCAACAGGCTGAAACAGAGAATAATTAGCTTAAATTCTAATGCATAGTAATACCTAAAGGTGCCAACTATTACTTTGTCTGCCATTTACAGCCGAAGGAAAAGCTGCCAAGATCTCTGTTATAGATGCCATGCATGTTAGGCACTCTGAATAAAACATCTACGTTTGCATTATGTTAAACAACTGAAAACTGACAAAACCATCTGTCACATTTCCACATACTAGTTCATATCTATAAGATTATTTTATGACACAGCTTTGTCAGAGTTTTCACAATGTTCGTATAATTCTACCTGTTGTCAAAAATGAGAAAAACTTGACTTCAAATGACAATTGCAAAATAGCTTTAACTAATTATTAATTACAGTAATTGTTCATGAGGAGGTGTCAGTTCCGTAAATATTTCAGACTAACCCCCTACATCCATTGCTAATTATTTATATGCATGTGTGTGTGCGTGTGTGTGTGTGTGTGTGTGTGTGTGTGTGTGTGTGTGTGTGTGTGTGTGTGTGTGTGTGTGTGTGTATATATATATATATATATACACACACACACACACATATATATATATATATATATATAGATATATATATAGATATAGATATACATATATATATCTCCACACACACACACACACACACACACACACACACACACACACAGATATATATATAAGATAGCAGAACAGCATGGCAAGGGCACAGACTGTAACCATATAGAGATGGATGTATTTAACAAGGTCAAAATGACTTAAGTTGACATGGTTTGAAAGGTATATGTTTAGTATGGTAACGTATGTAGTGGTGGTGTGGAAATTGCTTTGTTGTTGGGGTAGTGGTGTTGTCTATAGTGTGTTTAATGTTCTTCTTTCAGTTTGCATTTTTGTGACTGCAGTGTTTTATTCATTTATTTATTTATTAACAATGGAGCTTTTTCCTTCCTTCAGTGTGGTGTGACCACAGTGTTGGTGAGTTGGTATATGTAAGTATGGGTGTGGAGGGATTTCCCCTCCTCTTGGGGGGGGGTGCAAGGGTACTTGCCCTCCTGCATTTTTCTTTCATTAGTTGTATTACATGTTGGGGGGGGGTTGTCTTTTAGTGTTTTGTTTGTGGAGATTTCATGCTTTCTGTTATTTCTGAAATTAGGCTTTTCTGTTTGTTGTTTGACTATTCACTGTTTTATTTGCTTTTTGATGTTAGCTAATATAATTATATGTCTATATGGGTAAGTTAGTGAATCATGATTCAATGAAAACCTTTCTGCACAGGTATTAACATAAGTCCTGAGGAATAGCAAGTCATCCATTCTCTTACTCCACCTTTAAAATGGGCTTTACCGTGGATGCAAAAGGGGCCAAGTCCCTAACTCCGTCATTTTCAACTTTCACTTGTTCAGGACTCAATCAAAAGGTTGTTTCTTTGAATCATAGTATGTAAATAACAGCTCATTTTAAATGTTCTCATATAAACCTGCGGTCCAGCATCTTGAATATCAGTGTTTCACAAGCTTGTCTATCGATCCTATGAACCTATAAACCTATCATTTGAATGTCGCTAGTGGATTTGGCTAAAAAAGTCTAACCACAGTTAAAGATGAAAAGAAACATTATTCTACCAGTCTTGATGTACTGGTTTAAATTTAGGTTACTGCAGTGCCACTGCATTGAGTATGTATCAGCACATTTGTTTCTAATATGAAACTATTTGATGTAAAAATCCGTACTGCATTCAGAAATGCAGCCTTTAAGATACACTTTCAAAATAAAAAAAAACATCTTATTGCATTAGGCTATGGATATCCTTACTGGTCTATGGTAGGACAACAAGTATTTATTGGCATTAAATAAATTATTTACTTAACAGCTGGTGGAGCCATTGAGGAAGAATGGGAGTGACCAGCCAGATGTTCTTCATTCCACATTGCTGCAGTCCTAACCATTGGGTAGTCCGCTGTCCAGTCGGCCCGAATACCAAAGTATATGGCTGACGTCGGTCAAGGCGCATTAGACTGACGTCAGGACGTCAGGGTACTAATGCGCATGACCGACGTCATATCCTCAGTCTTTTTTGCCGCATGGTCCGATGCAGAAGCAGTTTTGCGAGTGCAGGTTGGCGTTCTGAAATTTTCTGAAGTCGGAGTTTCAGACCGAATCAAAGTTGGCTAAGTACCCGTTGGGAATATTTTGGTTTTTCTTGCCTCAGTATTTAACCGGATGTCAGAAAAAGTGAATAACTGTATTTCTTGTGGGAAACAGATACCTCATAGGGATTACCATACCTTGTGTATACCTTGTTTAGGGCCTGAGCACGACGTTGTTGGATGCCGCTCTTGTGCTAGATTTAACAAACGCACTATTAAGAGAAGGTTAGACTGTGCCAGGTTAGTTTTTGGGAAGCGTTGTAATTATAAAATGCCGTCGGATGCTCCGACGCCCGCTTCGTCCAAAAAGCGCAAGGACAAAGCAGCAAAGCCTAGAGTGGAAGAACCGGCAGTCCCGGACGTCGGTTCTTTAGAAGGCTCAGTGGAGCCGGAGGTTTTGCCAGGAGTTTCTTTGGAGTCTCAGGGAGAGACTTTACTGTTACAGGATGTGTCCTCTCAGGAGGTAGGCCAGGCTGAAGGGGCTTCTCAGGTGGCTGTTCTTCCCTCTCTTCCTAAGGTGGTTAGAGCCTCCCCTTCTGTTTCCAAGGCTTCTTTGAGAGGTAGGCCAGGTTTAACTTCAGTGGGGGTTTCTCCTAGCTCTTCAGGATCTTTGCCTAAGAAACATATGCTTAAAATGGCAGAGGATTTGATTACTATGATTAGAGGTTCTATGCCCCCTCCTGATAAGAGGCCTAGGGTGGAGCCTGAGTTTGAGAGTTTTGAGCAGTGTTCGAGGCTTCTGAGTCTTGGCTGAAGACTTGCAGGAGTATCCTCCTTATTCTGATTCTGATGTGGATGATTCTACTCCTTCAGCTTCTCCTCCTGAGGATTTTTCATTTTCAGAGACTCTGCATTCCATGAGGGAGCATTTTAAATGGGAAGGTCAAGATTTCTCTGATTCCAGGAAAAGGCTTAGGGAATTCTTGTTTTTACCCCAGCATAGGCCTTTAGCTATACCTCCTGTTCTGAATGTGGTGGAAGATGTTTTTGCAGAGGCTTCCCTGAACCCTGATTCTTTGCCTCCGGCCCCAGTTAAACCGGGTAGGTACTATAGGGTGCCTGAAGCTCATAAGTATCTTTTTAAGAGTCCTAGGGCAGACCCAGAAACTGTCTCTCAGGGGCCTAAAGGTGTTAAGGCTTCTGTTGTTAAAAATCCTGTTCCTCCTGATAAAGAGGCAAGGGCTTTGGATAGATGGGGAAAGAAAGTGTATACTTCTTCCACTTTAGCCATGAGGGCATTGAATTGCCAGTTTCACATGTTAAAATATCAAAATTATCTCCTTTCACAATTGAAGTCTAAGGTGGATGCTCTGGCGGAAGGTATTGAGTGTAAAGAGTTGCAGGATTTAGTTCATGTGTCTGAACAGGTGGGTAAGCATTCATTGCAATGTGGTTTTGATGCTGTGCAGGCCTCCTCGAGGGTGGCTGCCACTGGTTATGTTCTTCGTAGGCACGCATGGTTGAGGGATCAGAATTTAGCTGAGCATGTTAAGACAAGGATTTTGGATGCTCCTTTACAGTCTGACGTGTTGTTTGGTTCGCCTGTGGAAGCAGTTTTAAAGAAAATGGAGGACAAGGCTAAGTCTATGCAAACTGTTAAAGATTTTTTGCAGGTGCAGCCTCCGAAGTTTAGTAGAAATTGGCCTACTAAGGGATGGACATATCCTGCTTATGATTCCCAGTCTAGGGGTAGGTCTAGACGTGGTAGGGGCAGAGCTCAAGGTTCTTTTAGGCCTAGAACAGGGAGTTCACCTGCTCAGACTTCTGGTGAGGGCAGGGGTCAGTCCTTTCGTAAACAGACCCAATGACCTGCCTTTTCAGCTGCCAGTACATTCTCGTCTGGCAGCACCTTTGGGAGGAAGGCTGGCTCTTTTCAAAGAAAATTGGGATTTAATTACCCAAGACAGATGGGTTTTGGATATCATTCACCACGGTTACAGGTTTTATTTCCATACCTTGCCTCCTTTCAAAGGCATGCCAGACATTCCTCCTCTACAAAGAAAAGAGGCTCACAAGCAAATTTCTCTGTTACTCCAAATAGGAGCCATTCAGCCAGTCCCTGTGCCAGAAAGGGGCCTAGGATTTTATTCTCGCCTGTTCCTAGTACCAAAGAAGGGGGACACGTGGAGACCAATTTTGGATTTATCTATCCTCAACACTTATCTGGACATTCCCAAGTTCAAAATGTTGACGTTACAACAGCTTTTACCTCTGCTGGGCAAAGATCACTGGATGGTAACTTTAGATCTCAAGGAGGCTTACCTTCATGTGCCTATCAGACTGAGTTGCAGGAAGTATCTGCGTTTTCGAGCTGGAAATTCCCATTATCAGTTCTCTGCATTGCCCTTTGGCTTATCTACTGCGCCCAGAGTATTCACAAAGGTTCTGGCTCCAGTGATAGCTTACTTCAGGCTAAAAGGAATTCAAATCTATCCTTACTTGGACGACTGCCTGATTCTGGCTCAAGAAAAGGAAAACCTTTTACAGCATTTGGAATATGTGATAGCAGTGCTAAGATGCCTAGGGTATTCTGTGAACGAAATAAAGTCCAGTCTAGTACCCTCTCAAGACATGTGCTTTCTGGGTGTGAGACTGAATACAGCAGCCCAGATGGCCTTTTTAACCCCGGACAAACAAAGGAATCTTTCCATTTACTTCCATCAACTATCTCTTCAGTCCGGGCTGACTGCAAGGACAGTCCTTCAAGCCTTAGGGTTCATGGCATCTTGTATTCTGGTGCTTCCCAATGCCAAACTGCATATGAGGAAGCTGCAATGGTATCTCAAAAATGTGTGGACACAGCACTGCCAGGATTTGGACACTGTCATTCAAATAATACCTTGCATTCAACAGGAATTTTTGTGGTGGGCTCAGGAATGTCACCTAAACAAGGGACTCTGTGACCCGGCCAGAGGCGAGTCAGATTCTAACGACAGATGCCTCAGACATTGCTTGGGGAGCTCATCTAAATGGAAAGTGGATACAAGACAAGTGGCCTGCCAGACTACAGCATCTACATATCAACATGAAGGAGATGTTAGCAGTCCAGTTTGCATTAATGGCTTTCAAGGAGTTACTTCGTCCAGGGCAGGTGTTGATTCTAACAGACAACACAACTGTCATGTGGTACATCAACAAACAAGGGGGAACACATTCTTACCCGTTGTGCAGGCAAGCAATGATTTTATGGGAGACTGCGCTCAGCTTGCAACTAACTCTTCAGGCAAGGTTTCTGCCGGGAGCACAGAACTCCTTAGCAGATGTGTTAAGCAGACAAATCTTGGATCCCCACGAGTGGAAACTGGATCTTCATGTATTTCGGAAATTGACAGTGTCATGGGGAACTCCAGGCATAGATCTGTTCGCTTCTCCACTAAACCACCAGCTGCCAAAGTTTTGCACAAAGAGGTTTCATCACACAGCTTGGAAAGTGGATGCTCTTTCTTTCAGTTGGAAAAATCTTCATGTGTATGCCTTTCCACCTCTGCCTCTTCTCCCAAAGGTGCTCCTAAAGGTCAGACAAGACAAGCCAAGGATGATTTTAATAGCTCCAGATTGGCCTCGGCAACACTGGTACCCATTACTGAGGAGTCTGGTAAGGAAGCCTCCATGGCCTTTACCTTTGCTTCCACACCTGTTGTCTCAGAGGGACGGTCACCTGCTCAATGTCAAGCTTCACTCTCTTCATCTAACAGCCTGGCATATTCTGTTTTGAAACACAGCAGGTCTCAACTTCCTCAACAAGTTTTAAATGTGATTATGGAAGCCAGAAGACCTAGTACAAGGAAAGTGTACGCAGAAAAATGGAAGAGATTTTTATTTTGGAGTGCAGCAAAGAATTTGGAAATTTCTGAGCCTAATTTGAGTGTGGCTCTTCAATATCTTACTGAGTTATTGGACAAAGGTTTGTCTTTCTCTTCCATTAAGATTCATGCTGCAGCAATTTCAGCTCACTATGATTGTGACCCACCATTGTTTTCGCATCCTCTGTTCAAGCAATTTCTTAGAGGGGCAAAGAATATAAGACCCCCACGTAGAGCTCCTACTCCTGCTTGGGATCTCAATTTTGTGTTGGAGAAACTTACTCTACAACCTTTTGAGCCTGCGGCTACTGCTGAATTGAAATACTTGTCATGGAAGACTGCTTTTTTGTTGGCCATTACTTCTGCAAGAAGGGTTTCTGAATTGCAGGCCCTTATGGCAGTTGAGCCTTTTTTGATTTTCCATAAGGATAGGGTATCATTACGTACTAATCCTTCTTTTATGCCTAAGGTGGTTTCTAGTGTGGCTTTAAACCAAACTATTCATTTGCCTACTTTCTATGCAGATCCCCAAAATAAGGGGAAAAGATTTTGCACACTTTAGATGTACACAGGCAGTTGCGTTATTATTTAAGCAGGACTAAGGATTTTAGGCAGTCTCAGCAGTTGTTTGTTTCTTTTGCTTTGAGTTCTCAGGGCAAGCCTGTGTCAAAACAAACTATTTCTAAGTGGATTGGGTTTTGCATTGCATTTTGTTATTCCCATCATGGCAAGGAGATTCCAGCTGGGATTAGGCCTCATTCCGCTAGGGCTACTGCCACTTCAACAGCATTTCTAAGGAGGGTGGCAACTAAGGATATTTTGGAGGCAGCTACTTGGAGTTCAGTGCATACTTTCTCTAAGCATTACCACCTTCCTCTCTACTCTAAATCTAGGGCTGGTTTTGCCACAGCTATTTTGCAAGGCATGTTGACAGCTCCTGCTTCCTTATAATTTGCCAGCCTCCCTTACCTCTGCTTTGGGATTCTACCCAATGGTTAGGACTGCAGCAATGTGGAATGAAGAACATAGTACAGTTTTGTACCTACCATAAATGTAGATGTTCGAGGATCCACATTGCTGCAGTCCAATTTACCCTCCCTCCTTCCCCTCTGTGTTTAGGGGTGGTTGTGTGGGTGAGGTTATACTCTTGTAATTTTGTATATATTGTACATATTTTTGGCGCAGGAGTGTTTGGTGTTTTTGGTTTTGGCCTTGTCTTTTTAGGGTCTTCTGACATCTGGGGCAAGAAAAGACTGAGGATATGACGTCGGTCATGCGCATTAGTACCCTGACGTCCTGACGTCAGTCTAATGCGCCTTGACCGACCTCAGCCATATACTTTGGTATTCGGGCCGACTGGACAGCGGACTACCCAATGGTTAGGACTGCAGCAATGTGGATCCTCGAACATCTACATTTATGGTAGGTACAAAACTGTACTTTCTGGTTCTCCCAGCCTGAAAGGGTGAGAGATCTTATAGGTTCATAGGTTCATAGGTTGATACTAGGCTATCTGCCCTAGGGCACTTATAAGCCTAGCCAGAGTGTGTTTGGCTTTCGCCACCCTTTTAGATTTGTTGACTGTGCCTCTGTATAGTAGGTCACAGAAGGTAGCCATATTAAGGTTAGTTTACTGTACCTCTGTCTTGCAAGGACACAGAAGAGATCCCAGGGGTAAACTTACGGTCTCCCATCCACTCGTCAAGATTTCTCTTGAATAGGGTCAGTGAGGGGCTCTGCCTAACATGGAATGGGATTTTGTTCCAGAGGGAGGGTAGCCTCTGGGATATGAATCTGTCCCTCCAGCATGTCCTATTTATTTCTGTGCTGAGGTTCAAGTCCCTGGAGCGTGTAGCTCTAAGGGATTTGGATTTCTTGAGGTGGAGCATGTCCATTAATTCTGAGTTGGACATGGCTTTATACGTCAGACACAGATTGCCTCTGTGTAGGCGGTACACAACTGAGTAGAGCTGGAGTTTCTTTAGCCGAAGTGCATAGGGCATCTGTTTGAGTCCCTTGATCCTCTTGGTGAGGTACTTTTGGGGTCTTTCCAGTTGCTTCAGGTGTCGGGTAAGGTACATCCCAAATGGAGCATTGTATTCAATTAGGAGCCTGATAAGTGATGAATAGAGGGGCACAATGACCTCTCTTGATCTAGATGTGAACCCTTTCGTGATAAGGTGGGCTATATAGAAGGTCTTTCTAACTACTTTGGCAACGTGATTGTCAAAGGAGAGATTACTATCTACTTGGGTCCCCAAGTCCCTAATTACTTCTTCCATACTTAATGGATTACCAACTATGTGGTAATTTGTGGGCACTTTGTTTTTCCCAAATGGTTGACAATGCACTTTTTGGCATTTAGCTTTAGGCCATGGCTCTGGCACCAGTTATCCATCTCTGAGAGACCCTTTTGGAGGATGCTCGTGTCAGCCGGAGAATCAATTATGGCACCTAGTTTGCAGTCGTCTGCAAACTTTGTCAGCCATAGACCACCCATGTTAGCCTGTACCTCGGAGAAATATATACTGAACAAGAGAGGTCCCAAGACTGAGCCTTGTGGGATGCCACTTGTAACTGGTTTAGAGTCTGACATGGCACCTGCAATCCTGACCTTGTGGGTTCTATCCCTGAGCCAGTTTGCAACCCATCTTGTGACATAAGGGTTGATATTTAAGCTGGTGAGCTTATTTATGATGCCCGAGTGAGGTATTGTGTCAAAGGCTTTTGTGAGGTCCAGGTAGGCTGTGTGGACTACCTTCCCTTCATCTATGGCTTTGGTAACAGTTTCAAAGAAGTCGACCAGGTTCAAGAGGCAAGATCTGCCCTTAACAAAGCCGAATTGGGTAGGATCCAGTGTTTGGAGGTTCCCAATGTCCTTGTTTATGATTTCCATGATGATACGCTCCATAGCCTTGCAGACCAGGTTGGTCAGGCTTATAGGGTGATAGTTTCCGGGGTCCGTTGTGGCACCACCTTTGTGGAGCGCGACCACTGTTGCTGTACGCCATTCCTTGGGTACATATCATGTAGTAAGGCTGAGACTGAACAGTGTCTTTAAGTGAGGGTTTAATTCTTCTTGGAGATCATGTAAGATGCAGCTCGGGACACCGTCTGGTCCCATTGATGCTGTGTTTTTTGCTTTGGAGAAGGCAGCTCTCACCTGTGCATCTGTGATCACAGGGAGGCTACATTCTGTTGGGATAGACATTTGCTCTTTTGGAGGGGAAGGGGGGGAGAAGTTTGCACTGAACCTTTCTGCCAGGATGTTGGCAATGTCTGTGGGTTCAGTGTATTTTTTGTCATTTTGCACTAACTCAGAGCATATCTGGGAGTTGCCTCCCAGGTTCCTGACATAACTAAAGAAGGCCTTGTGATTATCCTTAGTGTCTTGTGCAATTTTTCTTTCGAAGCTTGCCTTAGATGATTTTATGAGGGATCGTAGTTTCTTGCTAGTACTGATCAGAGATGCCTTCCCTTTTTGGGATTTTGCTCTATCATGTAGTAGCTTCCTCCTTATGTTATATAGCTTATTTATGGCCGGGGTCCACCAGACAGGTCTCCTGCCTTTAGAGGAGTGAGTCTTGGTTTTATTTGGGATAGCATGCTCCATGCATTCCTATAGGTGTCGATAGAATGCTTTTGTAAAGGATTCTGCATTTTGGGCCATAGTTTCCACTGGCCCTGGGCCTTTGAATGATTCCACCTTGGTTTTGAGAAGTGTGAAGTTTGCTTTTGAGAAGTTCTTCACCGTGGTTTCTTTAGCTGTGGGTGGGGATGGAATATGGATGTCCAGTGAGATTAATTTATGGTCTGATCTTACCAATGAGGGGTATACCTCTGGTATGGAACATAGAGACACCATGTTGGTGATGACCAGGTCCAATATGTTTTCTCCTCTTGTGGGAGTGGTGACCAGTTGTTCCATAGCATTTGTGTTTATAAATTCTAGGAACCGTTGGGCAAGGGTGTTTGGGCTTGAGTAGTTTTCCCAAGCAATGTTTGGGTAGTTGAAGTCACCCAATATAATGGTGTTTGGAGAGGCCTTCATATTTTCCAGTGTTCTCAGGAAAGCCGAATGGGGTTCCTATGTTTGGGAGGGTGGTCTGTAGCAGGCTACAAACTGAAAGGCAGTTTTGCCCACTGTTAGTTGCACATGGATGGTCTCCCGATGCCTCGTGCAGTGCCACTAACCTGGAGGTGTGGGTATCTTTGATGTATATGGATACTCCCCCTCCTTTTGTGGTTCAGTCCGAGTTTTGTGGCCAAAAAGCATGGTATGAAGTATAACCTGGTAGTGCTGGGGTGCTTTTGGGAGCCTTGAACCAGGTTTCTGTTACTGCACAGATATCGATATTACTGCACAGATATCAATATTCTTGCCTGTCATTCCTGCATGAGAGTGATATTCTAGCACAAGCAGCTTGGAATTAATGCCTGCCAAACAATGCACATAAAATTCAGCATTCAGCTAAATTTGCTTTTTCTTTTGGGCTCTTTTTGCTGCCTTGCATCATCCTAGAGTTTTACTACCCATTGCCCCATTCCCATTGCTGGGTCTACCAGCTTCTCCTGTGCCACCTGTACTTGCTTCAGTGTAGCATGGATCCTAAGAGTGTCCTGGGCATCTAGCTGTCTCCATTCAGCCATGGTGTGGTTTACTTTGTAATGGCCTACAAAATTACTCCTTTCTTTCATCACAGTGTCCATGACTGCTTCCTAGGGGTGAGCTTGCAAGGGGACATGTCATGTATCGTCCAGCCTCCAAGGTAGCTCAGACATGTGTTCCACACTTCCCCGCTTTAGACCATGGCCCCATTACCATAATATCTCCAGTGTCTATGAAAGTATCATCACAGGATATGTCCGTAGAACCCCCCCCAGGATGGTCTCACCCATCCGTCCGTGCTGCCTGGGCTGTGGTCAGAGCTTTATCTCTATGTGCCGCTGGAGTGGCATAGCAATCAGGGAAGTATGCATGCCAACTGGGGCTTGCACTGTGGAACTTCTGCTCACTCAGACTGTTGCAGAGGAGGATGTAGAACATGGTGGCATAAACACCCACTCAAGAGATCTTAGTCTCTTCCTCAGCATAGATTCATAGGATCATAGGTAACTACTATGCAATCAGTCTGCAGACCATTAAACGCCTATCCAAAAAAATCCTATTCAGAAGTTACATCTAACCTCAAGAATGCCAGAAAAGATTGTCTGTGAGAGAATTTGAGGCCTCCCATCCAATTATTTAGGTTTACCTTGAATCAAACTTGTTAGAGGGATAGCTGTGTTTCACAGTGAATACCACTTCTCTGAAATAGTCTTCCCATAAAGGAAAGTAAATCCCTCATTCTGTTTAAGCATAATCTGAGTAAATGAATGGGGAACTACACATTTTCACCTAATTTAGCACCTTCGTCCCTTATGGATAAAGTTAACATGTAAATTTCTGCAGAACTCTGGGTATTTATACTTAAAATACAAGGGGTCTGGGTTACTTGTAATATAAAGGCTACAAAATTCTTGGGACTGCGTGTCTAGACCTCAAAAGAACCTTAGAAATCAATAGCCCCATTAAGTTCTTATGAAACTAAAAAGTCCTGATATTGACTCAGATGCCAACCTGTTAACAACACTTGCCCATGATGAGCAAATGGACATAGGTCTGTTGCTCATTGCTCAAAAAGGGCAAAAGCGAGTCTTGCGCAAGAGCCATCAGCATTATACTTTTTCAATAAAATTCATCAGATTCCAGAATTTGGATAAAAAAAGGGCTATGGAAAGTTTAGACAAGAGTTTTTTGCCAAGTAGAACCTGCTTCTTTATTTATTTTACTACTGCCAGATTTTTTTTTTTATTTTGTGTTTATATGTCAAAATTAAAATTAAGGAAGAATGATTATGATGACCAGAACTTAGTAATTCAATAGCGTAATTCCTGGACTTTAAGCTGATGAAGCTAGAACGTCATTGTTTTGATTCCCATAAATCACTAGTCTTTTTAATAAAGAATGGAGCTGCTAACCAGTAGTAATGTGCACAGGTGGAGAATATTAGATTAATAAATAAATTCTTAGGTCGGGCATGGTGCTGCTTTTTTTGGAGAGCATGGCTTATTTTCAGATCTCTCAACCTCTTAGAGTAAAAAAATCTGGACAAAGCTGCAGCTAATGGGGAGACAAAGGCCCAAAATAGGAACACTTTTTAAATATTGCTTTTACTCCAAGATCAAAATGCTGCTCTTACAAACTTAGAAAGTTAATACAGTAACACTTTTCTTTTTTTGCCTGCTTCTAATTTGTGAATTATTAGTGACCTTTACACTGCAGCTGACCTTAGAAGAAAAGAATATAGCACTGCGACTCATGAGACAATATTTAGGGATATGCTGATGTATGTTTCAATATACTGCAAAGCACTTTCAGAAATCTCACCCTAAGACATGATGGGAATGTATGTTTTTGCCAAGCACTATTTGTATGACAATGGTGCAAAAGTTTTATTGCTGAATGCCAGTCTCAGTAAAGGCATGCTGTTGCTTTTTCTATCTGTCATGTGATCTTGGGGCTAATATATATTACTTGGGGGGTTGGGAGTCTCTGCTCCACACAGGGGGTTCATGGAGGCTTGCTGCCACCTGGAAAATATGCTTGAAATAGTTTTCTCTGACAGATTCTTTCAGAAATGTTTTCTCATCACTTTGTCTAGCAGAGAAAAGACTGTGACAAATAATTATGAATTTGTTATTGTTATTATTATTATTGTTGTTATTATTGTTATTACTACTACTATTATCATTGTAAGCCGCGGTGGTACAGTGGTAGTGTTGTTACCTCACAGCAAGAGGTTCTCCTGTTCGATGCTGGGCTTGGGAGTGCCTTCTGTGTGGAGTCTGCATGTCCTCCCTGCGGTTGGGTGGCGTTCGAAAGACATGCGTGCGTAAATGGGCATGCCTTCATTTAAGGTTGGGCATCGAGCATGCCACCTCGGCATTTCATAAAAATCTACTGCCAATCATTAGCGGACTGGAGTTCTGCTGTGGCGACCCCTTACCAGGAAAAGCCGAAAGACAAACAACATTATCATTGTCACTGTTAGGTCTTAGCTATATGTTTTAACTCTTGATTTTTTCCCTCCCCATGACATTTGTCTACTCACTGTTGAAAATAATATGAGCATCTGTTCCATTTTTCTCCCAGAAAGCATTCAGCTCTGTCCTGCTCACTGCCCAGTATCTGTTTATGATACTATATTCTGCTGTTAGGGTACTCAATGAAGTTAGAGGTAAATAGAGCTCTACAAAGTTGATAGAATGAATCTGTGTATTTTCTTCTTTAGGGGAGTTTTTGATTTCCCTAACAACCAATGCCATAATAACAATAGAAAGTTAATAACCAGTAGACTGCTGGAATGAATTGCTATGTAATTATTATAATTATTATTCTCTAGCAATTTCACTTACTAAGTGTGTACGTCTGTGAAGGAGGTACACTAAACATTATTTATACCACTTAACAGTTGCTATAGTCTTTCTTTTGCTTTATCAGTCTAATGTACTTTTGATTTTACTTTACTGTAATGCTAATGTCATTTCTGTTTTGTGTTTGGCAACTCAAATGCAGCTAATGAAAGGCCCTTGAAATTCTCTCCTCCAGCCTTTCACTAGCCTGCTAAAAATAAAATAAAGACATTTAGTTTTACTTCTGGAAGATATGTTTTTTTAATGTGCTGGACTATGCAATTATTGCTGCTTTACACAGTTATAGCTCCTAGCATGGATCTGAGCTTTTTCCTTATGTGGTTGTGTGGTATGTGCTCTAGTATCTTCTGACATCATTATCTGATGATAAAATACGTGTTATTCTTTGACCTGTAAAGGGCCAGTGGTGTCATGCTTGATTTATTATGTGTTCCTCTGTCTCATTTGTTACATTCACATCCTGATTCACTGCCCTATTTAGATTCATCATTTTAAGCATGTCCATTTTTTAAATGGCATAGTTCTATCACTGAGGGCCTACTTAAGTGAATTTCTAACAGTTTCTTGTTTTATATCTTGTTCTTTTCCACATTCTTTGCGTGTGTGTGTGTGTGTGTGTGTGTGTGTGTGTGTGTGTGTGTGTGTGTGTGTGTGTGTGTGTGTGTGCATGTGTGTGCGTGTGTGTGTATGCCCCTCTCTCTGTATATATGTCTGTATGTGTGTGCATGTGTCCGTATCTTTCTCTCTCTCTCTCTGTATATATGTCTGTATGTCTGCACCCGCATGTGTGTGTGTCTATCACTCTCTTTATATATATATATATATATATATATATATATATATATATATATGTATTTTTTTACTCGATATACATATGTAATATGCTTTTATAAATTCTTGTGTTGGCGCACTGAAGTTGTGGTTAGCACTCCTGTAGCTTACTATCACACTTCATGGCTGCAGGTTTGACTCTCAGCCTGGTCCGCATTTTTTTGAGTTTACATTATGTTCACAGGTTGTTTCTAGGCAACTGGCTATTGTCACCATTGAGAAGCCTACCCATTGTACACAGCAAACCACTAAACAAATCACCTGCCCTGATCATGACCAATTACTTTAAATACCCCAGTGGAGAATTTGTGAATGCCTATCCAGTCAGCAAAATTTAACGCTTTGTTTGGCATGCATGAGAAGTCTATTTCAATCTTGATATGTTAGGTCAGGTATCTAATATACAATAAGTCCTATTTATTTTATTACAATTATTGGGATCTTCAGGGTGGGTATTCATTGCATTACTAGTTTTCTGAAGTCAGAAGATGTCTAGCAGGACAGTGTGTTTCTAAGAACAGAAGGTTGAACAAATCTCACAAAGTATTAGATGGAGTAAATTGATATGGTTTTAGTTTATCCAGGTTCCAGGTAGCTTAACAGGCTTACTTCTGCATTGTTTTTTTACTTATTAATCATTGTTGACTTTCCTGTTAAGCTAAGTGTTTAGAGAGATTAATGTTTTTAATTTCTCCAAATCTTTTGTGTTTCTAATGCCATGACATGAATTAACCCCATTCCTAAGTCAAAGTACGATTAAAGTTCATGAAATTAGTATTGTTTCAATCTTTGATGTCGTCCAAAAGTATTCTTCGCAGCACCTGCAATGTGCCCAGTAATGACTCCTTCTGCAATTTGGATGGAGTCACATGGATTGGTAACACATCTAAATATGATTGTAGATTCTTTTTTATTGGAACTATCTGGGTATCTTTCTTCTACATTGCTCTAATTTCTGCCTGCAGATCCTGATATTTTATGATTTTGTGTCTCTCTCTATGCAACACACTGTAGTCACAGGGTGTGGTGATATCAATGATCAATGCTACTTTTGTCTTCTTTTCCTGGACCACTATATCACGTTTTCTAGCATCTGTCTTTTGAACTGCTGGTAATGGGTGATCCCATGTGATATAAACTTCATCATTTTCTATGATGCTTTGCAGCTCATTTTTCCAGTGTTTTTCAGCCACTTTAATACCATAATGTTCGCACAATCCCCAGTGCAACAGTCTTGCCACATTATTATGCCTGTCCGTATACAGTCCTTCTGCCATTAGTATGTCACAACCAGCAACAACGTGTGTGACTGTTTTCAATTTGGTTTTACAAAACCTACATTTGTCCATTTCTCCCACATGTTCAATGGACTTTATAAGCCACCAATATCAACCTTTAATTTCTTGGTTTGAATTTGCCTCTCCTTAACCATTCCTGCATTCATTCCTGATCAACATGAGGTTCTTCCAGAAGTTTTCTATACTTGCAACTATATTTATGCATTTTCCACTTTTCTTGCCTTCTTATCTGGTCTTTCACCTTATATTCTTTCTTTTGCTTTTTGGCACATTTAGTTGCTGCCTGACCTTTATCGTGTTTATATTACACTGTCGAAAACTAAAACTGTCGACAGCGTAATAATCGACACGAAAATGTTGAACCCCCCCCCGGACATCGAACACACACACAAAAAAAAAAAAACACCCAAACACAACACAAATTGCTTTATGCAGGGGGGCAAGCCCCCCTGCACCCCCCCTGCTACTTAAATATACCAACTCCGAGATTTCACTACATTGCAGTAAATGGAAATCTCCCCTTATGGAGATTTCCATTTACACGTGCGATGACTTTCGCTTTTGACATTTTGGTGCCAACAATATCAGCTTCGATATTGTCGGCCTTCGACAGGGTGAAGTAGAGCACTTTTATCTACTTCTGGTTTTATTTCCATTCATGTTTGATGCCGATATGCCAGTTTAAGCAGAGAAGTCATCATTGATTTATTATTCTCATGTTTCAAAGCTTTCATTACATTTGGGTCTTGTGAGGTCAACAGATATGTGTGGTGTCCCATGGTTGCAGATCTATACATGTAATCAATTTCAAGGAGGCACATCCCTCCTTCGGAATGGGGAATATATAATCTTGGTAAACACTGATTTTTATAAATCATTTGGTGAACATGAAGCATTCTTCTTGTTTTCCTGTCTAATCTATCCAACACATTTTGGGCCAGTCAGTCACTCCAAAACTGTAGGTTAGGACAGGAGACCAAATTGGTTTATAGCTTGGATTTTGTTCCTAGATGTCAACACTGTTTTCAGGATTAATTTAAGTCTTCTAAAGTATTCCTTGCAAAGTTTTATTTGCATTTGTTCATGTTTTATTGTTGATCCTTCATCAATTCTCAAACATTTATGCACTCCCTCTTGCTCAACTTCTTTTATATCACATTCTTGTCCCGAACTGATGTTTTCCAGGTGCTGCAGTTTTACTGCTTTAAAGGTTGCTTTTGCACATTTATCAAGACCAAATATCATTCTTACATCATCTGAAAAGCTTTTGACAACCTGCAGTTGTGCTTTCAGTTTCTGATCTGATGAGTTATACAGTTTTAAATCATCGATAAAGAGAAGATGAGAAGTCTTTACACTTTGTTGTTTTCTAGGAGCCAAATTATAACCATGGCCTAAGCTGTTAAGTAAACAGCTTAATGGGTTAAGGGTAAGGCAGAATAGCAAGGGTGACAGAGAGTTACCCTGGAATATCCCCCTTTGAATTTTTATCCCTAGTATAATAATTTGTCATTTGTCATGGGTTAATTGCAAAGTGGTCTGCCACTGTATCATGGTCACTGTAATGTAATTAATTAGTGTAGGGTGTATCTTATACATTTTTCAGCACTTTTTTATTCATGAATGTGGGATACTATCAAATGCTTTTTTGTAACCAGTCCATGCCATACTTAGATTCTTCCCCTTTTCACAATTCTCCACTCTGACTTTATTTAACAACAAATGATCCTTTGTTCTATACAATTTTATTTTATTGCCCGTTTGTTCTACTGCAAATGAGTTTTCTTCTAAATTACTATAAACAGTGTTGGCATCAATTCCCATGTATAGTTTATACGTTGTCAGAAGGCAAATTATTGGTCTATAATTTTTAGGTTAGCTTCCAGGTTCACTCTTAAGTAGGAGCATGTTTTTTCCAGTTGTTAGCCAGGTTGGTGCCTGTTCTGGGTGCGCATATAAGTAGCTCTTACCCATGGCTAGATCTTTGTTCAAAGATGTTTAACCAAAAGTTAGGTACTGCATCTTGGCCTCAGGTTTTGCAATTATAGACTTTTCTTAACTTTGTTTCAATCTCTCTGGCTGTTACTTCATCCTATTTCATATCCTGTACCTTTAAACCTTTTATTCTTTCTTTTACTTCTTCTATCCATTTAGCATCTTTGTTATGTTCCACAGGACCTTCATAAGATACTTCTCCAAAACGTATCTATTTCTTCTTTTTTTGGCGGTCTTTTACCTTGTTTCTCAGTTCTCTATAAAACCTTTTTGGGTCATCAATAAATTGCTTATATTGTACTTTTCCTTTATATTTATCTGCGTATTTTCTAAGTTTTCTGCTTGTGCTGAAATTTTTAGTTTGTTATTTGTGTTACTGCATGATAGATCCTGGTCTGTTCTACTACTGCCCATTGCTTTAATCACATCTATCTTTCTTGATTTTTTTGTTGATATATTCCCTCTTCCATAATCTTCTAACAGTGGCACTTCTTGTCTTAATTGCCTTATACTTTTCTCTATTCGATACTTCCATGATGGTATTCGATTTCTCCCGTTCCTTTCTCTCATTACCTGTGTTCTTGTGGTAGAACTTTATCATTTATTAATTTAGCTGCACAGTAATATATCCTGTTTATTTCTGTTATACCACATGGATCTCTATGAACAGTCCTAATTACTGTGTTCATTTGTTTTATCAGACTTCTTACTTTTTGGGTTTTATTGACCTTCTGCAGATTATTTGTTTCATTGATCATAACATATCTATGTCTATTAAATCAAGCAACTCTTCTCTTAGCTTGTTTTTTTTCCATACTGAGGCCACAATCCTTGCTTTCCATTTCCTGTGGGCATTCTATAGAAATTTCTATTAATGCCAAAAGGGGCATTGTATCTTATGGTAGGCCTAACTCCCTTAGGTCTGAGGACATTTGTTTGTCAGTTACCTGAGCAAGGTAGAAGGACTTCCTGTTTGATACATGGTAGTCAATGAATACCTTGCTGTCATTGAATATGCTTAGATCTGCTATGGCTGTGTCATTTTAAGGATGACTGTTTCATTTATATGGAATAAATTTGGATAATAGTTTCAAAACCATTTTGCCTGCAGGTTTCTGCTCAGCATGAACTTCTCCACCTCCAAAACTGTTTTACGAATCTCCTTCTGTTTGGTATTTGTCAGTATTTGTTTAGCATTCCCTATTCGTATAGCTATTCTCATACGTTTTACCTTTATTTCCTTGGTTCAAACTGAGCAGTCCTCTATTTATACAGCTCAGTTCAGTTTATTGCTTATTAATTGTTAGTTCTGGCTGATGTGTGACCTGTAACCTTGTTTTCAACAGTTTTACCTTGGCATTGCATGACTTCTCATTATACTGTACGTTAACTATCCTTCATGCTTTTCGCTTTCTGTTTTATACTTTATGTTGTTACCATATGAATTATTATCCCCTGGGCCTTGGAACTGAGATGAAAGCACAACACAGATCCTTCACGTGTTCCACACCCCTGATACTTGAAGCTGCTTCCTGATTGGATACCGTTATTCCTATTTATCAAACTAGAATTTAGATGACTGTTCTCACATTACCTGATCCTTAGTCCTCTGAAACACACCTGGAGTACTCACCTTTGCAAAAAAGGATCCAGTTAAGTACACCGTCCTTTCTTGACTTCTTCTCCTTCAAGAATAGGTCTTCTTATTGCTAGTCACAGCTGGCAAACCCTTCCACAGTGGTCTCTCATTTTTAACTTGGAATACTTTTTACAAAAACATCTGTATGTATAAGAAAACAATTGAAAGTAATGAAGACCTAACTGTAAAGAACAAAAGCATTCATCCCGAGCTGTATTTTTGTACTTGTGGATTAATTAAAACATGACAGTGTGCATTCGGTTTCTATGTGCTTTCGATTCATTGAATTTTCTAACGTAGATAAAAAAGGCCTTGTAGTTGTTCCTAGAAGAGGTTGTGACTTTTACTTCATAGCTAGCTATATACTTTACAATGGTACAGTTAAGATCTTTACTGACCAGTTCTATATACTTTTAATGATGGGAGAAAATTATAAAGTTTGATTATGTGAGAATTCCATCATAAATTTTATTTCTGAATTTCCCATGACATGATTGTAGTTTAGATATGTGTTGGATCCTGCAGTACTGGAAATCAAACATACAAAAAGATGTTTGGAAAATCCAGAACAGGCTTTCTTTTTCATGTGGTGGTTGGGAGATTACCCTAAACATAACCTATATACAATAATCAACCCCAAGACTGGTCTACCCTGAAAAGTAGAAGATATCCCATGATTCATCAACTTCCCCCAAGGACTTGCACTGAGATTTAGAGGAATTCTTACTTCCAGAGCTTATTGTCTAAAGCTGATTGGTCAGTTAGATCAATGCTGGGAATCTCTATGTCTAAGAAAAGTAATGTCACATAAAGAAACACCTCATTGACACTTAATTACTGTGTATCTGAATCAAATACTGAGCTGTCAGAACTGATCATGCTAGTGCCCCCCCCCCCCCACATGTACATGCACAAGCATGTATGCACACATTGAAGCAGCCACAAACAAGTCCGACACACTCATGAACACTCACATGCTCCAACACACACACACACACACGCACACACACACACACACACACACACACACACACACACACACACACACACACACACACACACACACACACACACACAGACTCCCCCATGTGACTTTTTGATAACTACCTGCAGTTGTTGTATGAACTGCGACTATTCAGTATTAGTGAAAAAAAATAACCTAGTAGAGCAATTCTCTGAACTGCTCAGTCATGTTCATTTGCTGCCAGTACTATTTCCACTGGTGAACATATGCCTACTTTATACTGGCCATTTCCACAGACTGCCACATTTGCATACAGTTTTGTCAGAGAGATCCCTCTCCACTCCAAGTCCACTGCCAGTGACAAATACTGATAGAAAAGTGGTCTATGAATTGTTCAAACTTATTGCTGTGTGGAAAGTTATAGTATATATGTTTCTACATCATGATAAGCTTTTCTGAATCCCAGTGATGGAACACGATTGATACCAACACTCAACAAAGAAAGCTTCAATTAACTACTAATTACTAGTTTATGAAAGACAGAGGAGATATTTTGCAAATTGTTAAAAAAACGTTTTTTGAGAAACATCTTTTCCATGACCTTTATGTTAATTTTTGTAAAACTAAAAATATGCTCTTATGCATTTGTAATACATACATGTATATGGCGCAGTGGTGCAGCGGTAGCATTTTTGCGTCACAGCAAGAGGTTCTCTGGTTCGATTCTTGCCTGGGATGCCTTCTGTGTGGAGTCTACATGTCATCCTTGCTTTTCTGTGGGTTTCCTCCAGGTGCTTCAGTTTCCTCCCACATTACAAAGACATGACTGGAGTGTTTCTCCCTGGGCCTCCGCTGAAAATTGGCTTCATTCCAAGTCAGACTTTCTCGGTTAACAAATATTAAATAAATAAATATAGATAAACATATAGCTATAAATATTCACATATAGATATAGACACTACATACATATAGATTGATATGCACAGCAAAAGTTTTATTTAATAGGATACAGGGCCATCTTCTACTTGAAAAAACTGTTTACTTTGCCACTCAACTTTTGAATAGATTAACATAATTTTGTAATAGCTCATCAAATGGCATATTTGTTTCACAGACCAACATACAGTTCTTAAAACTATGCAGACATTCCAAGAATCTGTGTAAGAAATAAGCCTGTATGACAATTTATTATTTTAAATAATATTTTAGCATCTGAAGCTTAAAATATTCATATACATTTTTTCAGTGCAACTTGAAAATTAATGTTAATTTATTAGAGGGAAGAGAATGAGGTGAGTATTGTACTGTCTCATCATGTCAAATACCAGTAGACTCTGTGGTAGCACATTAAGAACCAGTATACTTCAGTTATCCATATTTATTACAAATGCAGGGCATTTGTGGTCACAGAGTACCTGTTCACAATTACCTTACTGTGTTTATTTGTGTTTTTTTGCTACATTGTATTAAAGGCCTCTTATTGTAGAGTGATGTACTTAGCCTGGAGTACTCTGTTTCTGGATGCTGACTTACAGAGGACACGGGAGAAATTATTATCAAGTATATTTCAAATGTATGGTGGGAAGATGTTATACAAAGTACGGACACTTTTATACAAACACTTAACAGAGGTTACGACTTAAGTTGGATAACATTGCAGTATGAATAACTGCAGCATTTTTTGCTCTGACACAACTTTGTTCTTGATTGCATTGTGCATGATGTACATAGAACATAGCAGCAATTATTATCTGAACAGAATTAATCCAGTAACAGTTTAACAATGTGATTTGTTTAGTCTTTAGCTACTCATTCATTTTGAGATCACAGTTACAGATGTTCTTCATATTTAACTGTTGCAGTCATCACGTTTGGGTTATCCTGCCAGGGGTAGCCCTCAGTCGGCCCGAATACCAGAAGCTTAGTATTTCTGTGTCGATTGCTGTCGTTCCAGGATTGACATCAGGTCATCAGTGGTATAAAATCAGGCATCTGATGCCATTACATCAGTCTTTCTTGTCAAGGAGCCTGAAGCAGAAGCAGTTCGCACGAGTGCCAGTTGGCCGCTACCTGAGTTTTCGTTTCTGAATTGAAGTTGAAGTCATCTAAAGCTAAATCTATGCAGACAGTTAAATACTTCTTACAGATCCAGCCTCCGAGGTTCAGTAGGCATTGCCCCTCCAAGCGTTGGTCCTTTCCTGCCCCCTCCAGGCCAGCTCATCCCAGACCATCCCAGACCAGGGGAAGCAGACCCGACAGCAGCCCCAGGGAATGCAGAGATCTAAGCAATGGAGTTCCTCCACTTCAATAACAGGGAGTGCAAACCCACCCCCTTATGGTAAGAACTCACAATGACTTTACACCTCCACCCCTTACCTCTGCCCACCTGCTTGTGCCCCTAGGAGGAAAACTCTCCTTCCATGCAAGCAACTGGGCCTCTATTACCAATGACTGATGGGTCCTTAACATAGTGTCCCAGGGATACAAATTTTATTTCCTCACTCTGCCAGCCCCAAAAGGGTTCCCAGACCTTCCTCCAAACCAGTGGACAGAGGCAAAAAAGCAAGTCCTTTCCCTGCTCTCCATGAGGGCAATACAGCATGTTCCTGCAGAACAGAAAGGCCAAGGTTTCTATTCCAGACTCTTCCTGGTACCCAGAAAAGAAATCACCTGGCACCCAACCTTCACTCTATCTATTCTAAACACCTTTCTTTTGATACCAAAATTCAAAATGTTCACCCTCCAGCAGCTTCTCCCTATGCTTTCCAAGGATGTTTGGTTAGCCACCCTAGACCTAAAAGAGGCCTACCTACACATCCCAATCAGGGAATCTTGCAGGAAATATCTACGTTTCAGGACATGATCTATGCACTTTCAGTTCTCTTTGCTTCCCTTTGGCTTATCCACTGCTCCCAGAGTTTTCACAAAATGCCTGGCTCAGGCTGTTGCCTTTTGCAGACAAAGAGATATTCAAATTTACCCCTACATAGACGATTGCCTGATTCAGGCAGACAGTCAGGAAAAACTCTTACAGCACCTGACCTTTGTAAAGGACCTACTGACCTCCCTGGGGGTTTCCTAGCAATGAAAAGAAATCAAAACTAGTCCCCATACAAAAAATTGTATTCCTGGGAGCAAGCCTGGACACAGCTTCCCAGATGGCATTCCTTACTCCAGAAAAACAAGCCTACCTGACAAGCTACTTCTCTCAACTAGCCACCAGAACCAAGTTATCTGCAAGGAAAATCCTGCAAGCTGTAGGGTTCATGGCCTCCTGCATTCTACTCATTACATATGCCAGACTGCATATGAGGAAACTACAGTGGTACTTAAAAAGCCTTTGGTGTCAACACTCTCAAGATCTGGATACTATCATACCAAGGATACCTTGTCTAAGGAAAGATTTTCTTTGGTGGGCAGCAGCATGCAACCACAAAAAGGGACTTCCCTTCTCACAACCCCACGCCGCCACACCCTCACCACAGATGCATCAGACTATGCCTGAGGTGCACACTTGGATGGCAGGTGCATTCAGGGCCATTGGATCCCAATCAAATACATCTGCACATCAACCAAAAAGAGATGCTAGCTGTTCAGCATGCCCTGACAGCTTTCAGACCCCTACTTTCCCCGGGGCCTCTACTGATCAAAACAGACAACATCACAGTCATGTGTTATATCAACAACCAGGGAGGTGCTTACTCTATCCTATCCACTCTGTACCATCCTCTCTGCAGGTTCGCCATGCCCTTTGGCACACGGCCTCAGCCATGCAACTACACCTGCTAGCACAATTCCTGCCAGGCTCCCTAAACTCTCTGGCAGACAACTTAAGCAGACACCTGCTAGACCCACACAAGTAGCAGCTAGACCTCAGAACCTTCACCCTTGTAACCCAGAAATGGGGCAACCTGAAAGTGGACCTCTTTGTCTCCCACTCCAATCATCAGCTCAGCAAATTCAGCACCAGGGAACCTCACAGCAAGGCCTGGAAAGTGGATGCTCTATCATTCCAGTGGGTAAACCTTTCGGTCTATACATTTCCCCTTCTACCACTCATTTCAGGGGTACTGCTCAAAATAAGGGAGGAAAATCTAAGGGCAGTCCTGATTGCCCCAGAATGGCCAAGCCAGCACTGGTACCCATTGCTGCTCAGCCTGTCACCCCTGCCACCATGGCACCTACCTCAGATCCCAGGACTCTTGACCCAGAGGGATGGAGAATTTATGCATTCCCAATTGCAGACCCTCAACCTGGCAGCCTGGCTTATTCCCTGACCTCTCCTCAAGCTGCAAGCAAACAAGTCCTATATGTTATACGTGAGGCCAGATGCCCCCAGCACTAGAAAATCCTATGCTGACAAGTGGAAAAGGGTTTGCACCTGGACACAGGCTAAGGGAGCTGGAATGGCACAGCCCTCCATACCTCTCATCCTGGATTACCTAGCAGACCTACTACACAGGGGTCTATCCTTCTCTTCTATTGACATTCACACCTCTGCCATCTCTGCTCATTACAGCACAGAGCCACCTTTCTTCTCACACCCTCTCATCAAACAGTTCTTAAAAGGGCTAACAACTTAAGGCCACCCAGAAGAGCTCTGATCCCAGCTTGGGACCTTAACTTTATGGTGGAAAAGTTCACCCTACCCCCCCTTTGAACCTGCAGCTTCAGCAGAGTTAAAATTCCTCTCTTGGAAGACAGCCTCACTTCTGGCCATCACTTCAGCTAGAAGAGTATCAAAGCTACAAGCACTCATGGTTGTAGAGCCCTTCATCATTTTCCATGTTGACAGGGTCTCCCTCAGGACTAACCCATCCTTCATGCCTAAAGTTGTGTCCAGTGTGGCTCTCAACCAATCCATTCATTTGCCCACCTTTTTCCCTAACCCACAAAGCAAGGGGGAAAGGATTCTGTACTCTCTAGATGTGCATAGACAGCTCAGATTCTATCTGGACATGACTAAATCTTTTAGAAAAACTGATCAATTGCTAGTCAGCTTCACAGCAGGGGCAGAGGGCAAGGCCATATCCAAACAAACAATCTCCAAATGGATAGCACACTGCATCCATTTCTGCTACAAACAGCACAGGAAACCGCCCCCAAAGGGGGTCAGGACACATTCCACCAGGGCAACCTCCACCTCTGCAGCTTTTCTCAGAGGGATCCCTACCAGGGACATCCTGGAGGCTGCAACATGAACTTCTGTTCATACCTTCACCAAGCATTCTTGCAGGGCATCCTTGCCAGCCCCCCAGTCTTCTTGACTGCCTCCACCCTTTTTTTCAGCTTTGGGAATCAACGCAAATGTAATGACTGCAACAGTGAAACATGAAGAACATAGTACAGTTGTGTATACTTACCATAAATGTAGATGTTCGAGTGTATTCACTGTTGCAGTCCTGGTTTCCCCCTCCATCCCCCTTGTCTCTCTCTCTCTCCTTACAGGGAATTTTTGGTATTTACTTTCTGCTGGTGGTGTTCTATCACCATAACCTAGCTCCCTATTTAGGGGCTGCTGACAGTTAGGGCAAGAAAAACTGATGTAATGGCGTCAGCTGCTTGTTTTTATACCCCTGATGACCTGACGTCAGTCCTGGAGTGACAGCAACTGACGCAGAAATACTAAGCCTCTGGTATTTGGGCTGACTGAGGGCTACCCCTGGCAGGATAACCCAAATGTGATGACTGCAACAGTGAATACATTCAAACATCTACATTTATGGTAAGTGTACACAACTGTACTTTCCTGAAAATAGCTGGGGTTTAGGCTAAAGTGGACGGGGCAAACATGCTATCAGCATTACTACAGTTAGTTCTGTCAGAATCTCTCAAAACTGATTTTTTTTTTTATTTTGGAATTGAAGCTACATGTTTCAGTGGGCTCTAAAACTATTTTGTTCTCAGTAAGTACACACGATATAAAACACAAAAACAAGTATATATTTTAGCTGATATTCCCAATTTCTTGCCTACTTGATATACAGATGATAAAAGAGCAATGTTCTATTTCATACTCTCTCCTTTTCTTAGCTAGCCGTGTCTTACATTTTATTATGCATTCTCGAGCCTCCTCAACTATTTTAATTCTACAACTTTATGCATAAGGCACCCATAAAGCATTCTATTCAACCTTCACAAATCTGATCTCCCCCTACATCATTCTTTTTAAAGTGAAACCTCTTCTTTTTTTACATTTGTTTTCTACAAAAATATGTGTAGCTACTCAGAGAAGACCTTTAGTCAAAAGTCTTTGACCAAGTATTACAGAAAGCCCTTCCCATTCCACATTTTCTATCTGTTTCTAGTATCCCCAACCATATTGTTACACTGAACCACACTTCTGGCAGTACCCTCCTTGATGTCACTAGCCTCTCTGTTAAGTAATGTGGTCTGTATTTGTTCCATTTTCACATAGGTGGCATTCTGTCTTGTTTCTTCAGTCATGAGGCGTTGCTCTGACCCTGATCACCATTTCCCTGAATTATGATAGCTTTACACACTTCATTCATCCTGAAGAAATGCCTCACTATTTCACTAGAGTCCTATCCTCAGCTGTGTCCGTGCAAATATCCTATAATCTCTCATCTTATGCTTTCTGGGGCAAATGCCCTTTTGCTCAAATATACTGGGTCAATGGTACCCAACCATGAAGAAGGTGTTACGCTTACCATCACTGAAAGTTCAATCTGTTCCAGTAATAACAAACTGCCATCTCAAATCACTTAAATCAGACAGCACCAGGAGAAATTCAGCAAATCATAAATTATTTCATACACATCAAAGAACAACAAATCTCAAGTGTTACTTAAACTGAATGACAATTTCAAGCAAAACATTAAAAAACACCATTCATTTGAATTGTCACTCAGTTTAATTGCCTACACAGAAACCTTTGATGAAAGTGTCATTGATTAAACTACATGCATCTTTTGTGCACTATTTCTTCCAGACCCATTGCAGAGTTCCTCTCACAGGAATAACCCTGTAGTATAAAATAGTTAATGCATTACCTGGAATTCTTTCCTTTCACAGTGAAAACTACATCATCTTGCCTTTGTATGACAACTTACAGTTAAAGGTTACCACTTGCTGTTCTGTCTAATATGACTAAAAGCAGAAGCTCTCTAGACAGCTGTCTGTTGTATCTGGAAATGAAAAAGAATTTCACTGCCATCCTTCTATAGCAAGGGGATTGTCCTGTAGCCCCACCCAGTGTGGATAAGAATAAACACATTGTAATTTAAAAAGCATAAACGTAAGAAAAGCTCTTTAACAAACGTATTTCTCAGTACTCAAGAGATATGTTGTCTTGTACGTTTAAAACACATAATGAATAAAAAAAAAACATATACTTCTGTCACAGTAAAGAATTTCATAAGATCTTTAATATGAACTAGCCTGATGCAGAGAGTTCTGTTGTATATCAGCAGTGTAATAATTTGAAAAATGCTGTATTCCCTTTTGAGAATTCAGAGAATGGGAAATTTACAGCACTACCACCTGGAACAAATTAAATCAGATACTTCACACCCCCTCATTGCAACTGACACACATACGCACGCACAGAGACAGACATGCACATGCACACACCTCATATCAGGTGCTACTAGGATCAGAAACACTGTAGTGACACCTGCTGTAACTGCATAAAGCAAATTTGTCATAGTACAAAACTGTGCAGTTGATGGAAAACCCAGTTCTCTTCTTACTGATGAAAGTGAAACTAGGAACTCTCTCTCTCTCTGGCACAAATGAAAATGAGAAACTGCTTATACATCTATTTAATAGCTGAAAATACAAAAGCTCTGACCCTCACTGACTGCAGGTTCACACTGGGAGTGTGAGGATACGTCCTCTTCGTCCACTTCTGATGCAACCATAACTTCTGCAGGGGAGCCAGTGTACTCCCATGTGTGCAGGACAAAAATGGTTGCATCTACCTCTGCAGTCCCAGCCAGTTTAGATAAAAATGTGAACAGTTTGTGATGCCTGAGTGCTGAGAGTGGAAAGTCCTCACACTAGTTCTAAGCAGTGCTAATGATTGTATTATGCATCGACATGAAGAAACTAGTTCCATTTGCACGTGATACATTTCTGAATGGGAAGCAAACACTAGTGTTACTTGCTGTTGCTGAGAATGCAGAAAATCATATCATTTCTTCCAGATACTGCTGAAACTGAAAATTCACTCCATGCATACCCCACCCTGTGTGCCTTAGAACTGATGTTCTCAGTATTATTGTCTGACTTAGCTGAGAATGGAAATTTCTTTGTGCTTAACTTGGCGCATAAATACGTTATTTGATGCATCTTACAAAAGAAATCCCATGTACTCTTGCATAGAATAAAATCAGGCTGCACTCCTAGCAGCTGCGGATGAGACAGCCTTCTCTGTTTAATCAAAACTACAAAACTCACTGCAGTGTTTACAGAGATGGCTGAAGATGAAAACACATGGAACCTTCAGTGCAGTTCGGAGTAAGAAGCTCACAGCAGTGCAATTTTCTTCAGATGAAAATGGTAAACTTGTGCCACTCCTAGATTTTTAAACATGGAGTGCTCACCCAGTGCGACTTACTGTGGAAATTCCCTGCATTTATGTCAGAGCTGCTGGAAATTAAACATGTGGTCTGGAATGCAGTACATGTGTAG
This sequence comes from Protopterus annectens, assembly GCF_019279795.1. Taxonomy (NCBI): domain Eukaryota; kingdom Metazoa; phylum Chordata; order Ceratodontiformes; family Protopteridae; genus Protopterus; species Protopterus annectens. Next base: position 1,109,439,782 of record NC_056743.1, on the reverse strand, counting down.
TTAAGTATGGGAAGCCCAGGCACTGATACCAGATGCATCTCTGAATGGATACTCTAAGGACCACTCTGAATGAAAACAGGAGTCCTTTGCATTTTCTGTTGATGACATTTTAAGGGTATTCCTTACTCCCCAAAATAAGATGAGAATGGCAACTCATGGAATTTTAAAGTGCTGCTACTCAAAAGTGAAAAAAAACATACAGGAACAGAATATGATAGTTTGTATTTTCTGCATTTAGGTGTAGTACCACTTAAAGTAATTTACAGATGAATTCAAAATTCTAAGGCAAAACAAGCACACATTGAAATTATTTATTTCTATCTCATTTGAATGACAGACTAGCTTTTTATTTCCAAGATGTAAGAAATGAGAAACTCAAAATATTTTCAGTAAAGGAGATGGAAAATGCAGGATGCTGCTTTTCAGCTTAATGTAGCCAGGAATCCAAACTGGTACTCTTTCCTGGCCAGAATGCCAAAGGAAGGATGGTACACTGTCGCCTCATTTGTGCCGGGATTACAGCATTTGTATCATTACCTTCCAGGTCATTTCAGAGACTTTTTCCTATCATGAAGCTATGAAGGTCACTGACCATTGGCCCTTTGATTCTGCATGCAATGTTACCTAACTGGAAAGAAGGTAAAGCACAAACAGATTGCTCATTGCTTAAGCAGTGACCACGGTGTTCTGATGATATCCACTGAAGAAGACAACTATTCATATATCACTTCACTGAGATTTCTGTGGTTATTGTGTAAGCTTCAGATCCCCTGACAACATCTGTCATACCTTTATAGCCTTCTTTAAACACAAAATAAAGAAGTATTTATTTTATTTTATTTTATTTTGCATTTGTTGACTGGGCTAGTCCAACTGGATACATGAACATTTTCAGTAGGGGCCCAGAGAGATAAGCTCCAATTAAGCTAATAAAAATAAAATACATTGATGATAGAGATTAACATCAAGACTTTAACTACAAAGTTTAGAAAACAATACACTACTACTGAAAACATATTTCCATATTACAAATGTTTAGAAAACGATACATTACTACTAAAACAATTTTACATAGTAAAGGGTTTGACATTCATCATGTTGAATACTAAGAAAAAAAGATCAGGTTCAAACTAATTATTAAGGTTGTTCCAAAATATTACACTCAAAGTGACAAAAGTTGGTAATATATACATAGTGGCAACACGTGCTCACAGTAGAATGCTTGTAATACAGTTACTACTCAGAGGTAGTTTCCAGAAAGACTAGAGTAGAATCGGAGTTAAGGAAGCTTACTGTTCCCACTTTGAGTTTTGGGAGGGAGGTATACAGTGAAGCAGCAGTAGTGCGAGATGAGTATTAGTCCAGGTTAGTGCATGGGCATAGCCATTGTGTTTTAAGAAGTATTTTTAGTTGCTTTTTGAAAAGTGATAATGAAGAAAGTGATGATCGTTCGCTGGGAAGCCTCACATATCAGAAGGATCACACATACTACAGTCTGGCTTGGTGCAACTGCATTATTAGCAGTGAAATTATTGCATTTTTAGAGTGGGATATGCATCACATTTCCAAAACATGTAATGTTTGATGACAATATGTGATGAATAAAGAAGATTCAAATCCCACAAGAGACTTTCTGAGACTTCGAACAAGTTATAGGGCCTGGAGTTTTCAGGACCCAATTCAAAAAACTGGGCCCAGGAAGAACACCACTGAAGGTACTGTTCTCCATCTAAGATGTGCTATTGAAAATAAATAGGCTGTGAACTTCTACTTTTCCCACTATGAATCATGCATCCATTCTGAGGAAATAATATATTTTGTTAATCTTGCATCAGTATAAAGTAGTCTTATTGCAGTTTATGTTCATATCTTTGTATATACACATTAATCACTGTTTATGCCTATTATGTACTGTTTTTTGTGGGTAAGGATATTTTTCTAGCAAGGATACTCCATGGTAGCACAACATTTTAAAGGAATTGGGACAGCTGGCAAAGTGACTTTCTCATTTTTGTACTTTTGTATTTGGTGCTTATGTATCATTTTTTACCCTCTCTATAAACTTGATCCCCACTGGCAGCAGGAGCAGCAGGGACTTAAATGCTTGGCTAATATTCATTTCCTTTTTAAGGTGACCGAAGACCCTTCTAGCACAGGGACACCATTAGCTATCCCAGCCACCCAGACTGTCTTCTACCTAGGCAGTACAAGCTCACGTTAAACCAGTTTCCTTCATTCAGCATATATAAAAGGGACAGTTCAGTGCAGTTTTCAAAATATTTTGCAAGAAATGTAATCCTAGTGGAGAGCAACTTCTACACAAATACACTATGGCTAAGGACATACAAGGTGTAATAATGAAGAAATAAATAGTTTATCAAAATAACTCTAAGGGTAAGCATATTTTTCTACATTGTGTTAACATATTTACTGTAATAAAAAAATTCAGCTTTAATATAGTTGCTGCATATTAAATGCAGTAATTATGCAGTCATGTGATTTGTGAATTAAATGCTGAATAGTCACAATGTGGGTTCTGAGACAGGCAGAGCAGTTTTTGTATATTGAGTGAGAGCACCTTAGAAAAAGCTTACTGGCTGATATGGAGGGGAGCAGAAAAAGGGATAAGCAGAGAAACCACATCAAGGAGATAATTCCCTGGTGATGATTCAAAGCTATTTCCCAGTCCCATTTACGTTTATTTTATTCTCACTAGTAATTTTGAAGTCTTTTCTGATCTGAACTTTGGAAAACTTAGAAAAGCTACCAGACTTCTAAAAATGAGATACTGGATGTGGAATTTAACACTGCAGATGAGACAGCAGTTCCCAGTGATGCAGGTTACTGAAATCACAAATTCATTCTCCGACCCCACCCTCTTGTAAGTGAGAAGCAATACATTAGCATGCCCCGCATGCCGGGAGATGTGTATTACAGCCTCCGTTCCTGAAATCTTCCTCTGGGCAGTCCTTCAGAAGTACAACAGAGCAGCAGGGAGAGCTCATCTGGAAAGGCGGAACAGCAGCAGTGCAATTCCTTAGGGCTTCTTTAGACCACTTTGTGAAGACGGACCAAACCTGCTTGTTGCTGCAGTTGAGGGGAGTTGTTTGCGTGTGGTGTGTGGTTCCCTCCTGCTAACACACAATCCTCTTTGATATAGTGCCAGCTTTGCACAAGTGGATTCTGTATGTGTTTTTAACTGATTTGGAAGTTGGTTTGGGGGGGATTTGTCAGGGGGCTGTTGTCACTCTGACCCTCCGTGTGCTACACTGTGATGCCTGTGCCACATTCAGCAAGGGTAAGACTTTGATTCTATTTTTTTTTTTTTTTTTATTTCATTAAAGTTTTTTAGTACACCCTCATTTCAAATCCCAGTATTGTAACCCTTATTAAACTGCTTCCAGCCAAAGACAATAAACATCTCAAACATCTGTTGTTTTTCACTTTAGAAAATTGCTTGCAAGTATCTTTCCCTTCACAAATAATCTCAGGAAATGCCTTTCACCATCCTTTTCTTCCCACTCTTGCAGATAATCCAAGCTTGCTTAATTAAATGCTGCGTTGCCAGTATGCTCAAAGCAGGTCATTTTTGTTTAGCTGTGAGAGAACTTTCTAGCAGGTTTGCTTCATAGAGAAGAGGCTCAAGTCACTGCACTCTCTGACTCTGTCATCCAGGTGAACTGTTTACTGGTCCTGTATGTGGTCAACTGCAAAGCAGACTGCATTGCAGAGCTATAATATGAGGAAGGACAGCTCAGTCTGTTTAGACTTTTCATTTTTGTTGCATGCATTTATTTTTTTTATTGACTCTTTGACACACTAATTATTTATTTATTTATTTTTTGCAATTCTGCTGAGGAGCGAGACGAGCATAAATTTGTTCCCAGGTGTTTTCTCAGAACAGAAAAAATAAAATAAAATAAAATAAAACAGAACATGGCTGTAGCCAAACAGAAAATAAGAAATAACTGAGTTGTAAACAAGTTTTAACTCAAATGCCATTCACCTTACTTTCAGTTAGAGTACTCTGATACATAAGCAAGTGAAAGGATGGAGAGTAGTACTGGAGCATAAGAGATGCTAGGGGCAGATCATGGAGTACTGGAGGACTTGAATGTGTTAGGGGAAGCAGAAATACCATCTGCAGTGTGGGCAGTAAATATATGATTAAGAGAAAAAATTGTAGACACGTATAAGAAGCAGGACAGGCAGAACCATCAGGAACAAGAAAGGCAAATAATATATTTAGGGAGAACAAAGTAAGATGCAGGTGCAGCTGAACAGTACTGAGAAACGAGCCTTTATGATTAAATAAGTATGATAAATATGCTTGCTTTACATCTGTAAGTACATGGTTGCTTAGGTAATTAAGTTGGATCACTGCAGCTTCCACAAAAAGAGAAAATGTGCGATGTCATTACATTTTATTACATTCCAATCAAAACCTACCTGTCTTGACTTGAATATCAACTGTGATCACACTTCATGCCCACCCACACATGCCCATGCACACACACACACACACACACACATACACACACACACACACACACACACACACACACACACACACACACACACACTCTCGCATACACATGCACACAGACTCAAAATGCAGCTTCTGTAATTTCCATATATTTGAAATGTCAGCAACATGGATATAGCATGTAACTCAAACATGTAATCCAGATCAAAGGATGGGCAGACCTTTCTTTCTTTGTTTTTTCTTGGTCTGCAAAGCAAACTCATCTTGCCTCAAATGATATCTGTTCCATTTAGGGAATATGGTTTCTTTCAACATTTAAAGCATATGTGTTCAAAATGGATGATGATGCAAATATCAGAGGAAAGGTGGATTTTCTTGCTGTTAAAACCTGCTCCATGCAAAAGCCTGCCTTAGAAATAATACAGTGCTGGTAGTATTACTGGGTAAAGTCAGGCCTGCACTGAAGCTTGGTAAATTTGCATTATTATTTATATCAATTTTAGTAGGTAAAAGCACAATAGGCATGCCTTAGTACATAGATATGATGGCTTACGGCACCTGGGATTGGCAAGGCATAGAATTAGTACTGTGATGACCTTTAACTTATGGTTTGAACTTTAACTGTAAACTTAACTTCTCTTTTTTCCAATATATGTCACTTTCACTCACTTGTTTTTGTTCTCTGTACCATTCTTTTGGGACATAGCAATCCAGCCACAGTCCAGGTTTTCAATGATTTTTATTATCACTTGTGTAACTTCTCCTTTACTGCAACTGGATATCAGTTTTAGGTAAAGAACAGACACGGGTGTTCAAATGTGAATTTTTTACCATACTTTGCGATCTTGTTTCTTTAGTTTTCTTGTGTATATTTTGATAGCGGCACTCAGTAATATCTGGACCATGCGGCAGCAGCATACCTGCACTATACAGCCTACGACCATGCTGGTTACTTGATGACAGCCAGGCATAAGCTACTTTCCTATCATGTCAGTGATCTGAAAGGAGTCCTGCTCCAAAGTGTCTACTGTCACTAAAGTTTGCTCCCGAGGCAGCCATTTGCTAATTAAAACATGCAGATGGGGTATGCAACTCCTTCTTTTCTTGTTGTTTTCTATATCACTAGTCATGGTCCACTGCCAATAGATGTTTTTCTTATGAACTTCATATGACTGTTTTGTTAGTCATCCTCCCTTGTATACATAGCCCAATCAAGAAGACCTCATATGATTGCAGTTATTATTTTTACAGGTCTTGGAGGAAGGGGTATCTCACTCTGACCATACTGACTATGAATGCGGCTTTGATAAGAGTGGAATGTTATATACACATGACCAGAATTTAGTACACCTAAGCTTGTTTTTTCCCCCCACAACAGGGTTCATATGTGCAATGGACAGCAATATTTTTCTCTTGTCTTTTTTTCAGCAAGCACCACTGCATTCCCAAATGTAAAGCAGAGTTGAATAAAATGCATTGAGAATTTAGTGTTTATGGGGTGAAGGGCATCAAAAGTATGGTGTATTTAGGGTGTAGACTAGATTTTTAGCAGTAAATGAGTGATGAACTTCATAATGTATGACAGTTGAGAGATATGTCTCCCCCGTTGTATTCATTCACTGTCAAAGGTTTACTGTTTTGAAGTCAGAGAAATACATTAAAACAACATAAAATGTTACTTCAAGTGAGTCTGAGTACATTTATTAGATGGAACTAATAAGAAGTCTGCACTGCCATTCACTTTTAGGAAATGCGTACAAAACATTAGGGTTTAGCAGTCAGTGCAAACACACATATACCCAAACACAAACTGGCACACACTCCCTTAGAAAATGGAAAAAGGAGGGTTTAGGTAGGATGGGCTTTCTTTACCACATGATATTTTAAGTTCTTATAGATGATGCATAGAATATTCGTGATTCCCATGTTGTTACATTATGTTCAATGATATCACAGGGGGTATTTATGACCTCATTACTGCAATTGTTTCCCCATTTATGACAGCACATCCCTGCATATCTATCTTTCTTAACATATTGTTTTTGTGGTTTTCAAACACACATCAAGTATTGGTGATAATTTACCTGGTACTTTTAAATATAAGAAGAATTGAATGCACCATTTTTGTTTTTAGTTTGCATTTTCAGTACAGCGAATGCATAAACAATGCAGTAGACGGTGGGATCAGATAGCTGTGGGTTATGCGTTCTACAAAATGCTGTTTGGTTTAATATTTTAATCTGTTTTGCTATGCAACACCATGCATGGCACTAGACAACCAAAGGAGGTGATGTGCAATCATATCACACTTCAGGTAATGGGTTCCACAAGATTCTTATTTCTGCTCTAATCCTTGATCACAAGATTTATAAAAAAATAGTAGAAGGTTATACACCTTTTTGGGCTGGGGACATGGGATGTTGAAGCTCTAAGTGTAAGATTTACCATCACGCTGAATATTCCTTGCACTGTGTGGGAAGCAAAGATGCCAATGGAGTGCGGGCATGTCTGTTAAGACGGTGCATTGAAGAGATGCACACATAATACTGAACCTCACAGTACTGTTGAGCCTTCATTTGGAATATGATGTTTTGCTCTGGAAGCCATGTTGGAATTACAATAGCTGAGTGACTAACGGTACTCAAAGGATGGTTTCTTGGGTGGTAAGCAAGAATGGGGACATGAAATCTAAGAAAGGTCTTAGAGAGCTGTGTTATGTAAAAAAAATGAAAGAAAAGCTGTGATGAGGTTGTTGTACCTCAACAAAAGATAGATTTGTAGGCCAGCATTAAAAATATAAAAATGAACTTAACCTATACTTTAATAAGGCAGAGAGATTTAAGTCATGTTGCTAGAAGTAGAAAGTCATGGAGAGGGTGTTGTGGGTCTGGAATGAACTGCCATAGTAATGGTGGTGGTTGGTGAGTCATTATTACCAAGGAATGTTTAATGGTGCCTGAAAATAGTGGCAGCAAGGTACCGAAATACTAGAACAGCTTCACTGGTACAAGAGTCAGTTTATCAAAAATCCACCTCGTGTGGTTGTGTTTTAGTGAACTCCTGCCATATGGAGGTAGAAAAGCTGCAAGTGTACATGCTAACTGCTTATCATAACCAGCTCTAGTTTGCTTTGCGAAAGGCCAACCGTTTGGGTTTCCGATAAAAGCTTAGTATTTTCTTTTTTCGTTTATCAGGTCCATTTTTGGGGTGGTCTTAGAGACTTTTATTTGTTGAACTGTCCTGCTCCCAGCTGTAACAGGCTTGTCCTCTCTATAGTTCAGAAAAAACGTACTATAATTTTCCTTAGTATTATAACCAGTTTTTACTTGTTAGAAAAGAAAAATTGAGCCCACAATGAAAATGCAAAAAAAAAAAAAAAAAAAAAAAAAAAGAAAAATAACTGTCTCAGAATAGTTCATCACCACGACACAGTACCTCCCCTGTCTCAGTATAGTTCATCATCCACAATGCAGTAGTCACACTCAGATAACTGATGAGTCATATGCTTCTACTTAGCTCTCTTTTCAGGCATGTACTCTGCAGATTTATGGCTGCTGCTTTTTTCTTTAACTTTTTAAAGTTATTTGTTGAAAGTCTGAAACTAAGCAGAATATATTGACAAAGCCTTATCTTGTTTTATAATGAGAAGGATGAGTGTTAGGACGGTGTCTGATTTCAATGCTGATGTGTCAGACCTTCTCTGTTAATTTGTGGAATTCATCCTGGTAGGTGCCCCCCCCCCCCCCATGCACTAGCTTAATGCTGTAAAACAGCAACTTTCAGGCCTTGTGCACATCACAGCTCAGAGCTCTTCAGCAGCAGATGGTCCCATCAGGATCCCTGTCATTTATTTATGAGCTTGTTCAATTTTCAGAACAGCAGAGAGCTACTTTAACCCTTCAAGTACAATTGTGTTTAACCATAATGTTAGCCTGTAAGGAATGGCATATCAAAGAGTACATATGTTATACACATATCTGCATGTGCGTTATACACATGCATAAAAATACACGTGCATGCACACCTATGGTGATGGCTGTGTGTCTCGGATTAGCTAAGTAATGAATCACACAGACACATCTTTTTTGACTTAAAGTATTATAAGAAAAACTAGATGTTTCTTTGAAAAATTTGCCAGAACTGCTCGTTGGGGGTGGCTTATCAGAGTTTTTTTGGATAAGGGATGGAAGAACTGATTAAAAGCAATGGGTGTGAACAGTAGTGTGGATTGTTACTTGAAAACTATGTACAGACTTGTTAGATAAATTGTCTCCTTCTGGCACTGTTAACATAGTACAGTGCGCTGTCATCTTAACTGTGAAATATGTGCAAGAATCATTTTCATTCCCTGCTTATCCAGTTCAAAGTTGTTATAAGCCACACACTGCCACAATAAGCAATGGCTATAACAAAGGAAGTTAGTCATGGAGCGGCCACCAGTGTATTGGACACACACACACACACACACACACACACACACACACACACACACACACACACACACACACACACCCCTGTACATCTAGAAGCAGTTTGGAATTTTTACAGTCCACTCATTGTGTGTGTGTTTTTCTGGAGTAAACTGTACACAACCGCAAAATTAATTGAAGTAGCACAGAGGACATGGATATGCTGCAAAAAAAATACCCCATTCAAAAATCATACTGGGCGGCTAAAAATTGTGAGACATCAACTTTAACCTGTACACCCCTTGAACTCACCATGTTTAATATTATGGAGAAAAGTACATTCCGTGAAATGTAAATGAAGTTAATAGATGTTGTTATCCCAATAGTTTAGGATGGAATTAGTTATTTCTCTGTGGTTTTGCCTGTAAGGCTGTATAATAGTTTAGGTGCTGTTTGGCAAACACACTTATATGGCTACATCACCTCACCACTTTCAGACACTCTTTTAGGATAAATTGCAGTTCTGGCTTAGTGAGAGGATGTGTTTCAGAAAGCTTGGTATGAATTCCACAGTTCTTAGATGGACTTCTTTCTGTTTTTCTTTCCTCTTGCTTTTCTTTGACAGTCTCCATTCTAAGCAGTGATGACAAAATTAACAGATGGTTTTAAAACAGTTTGAGGCAGGTGGAGAGGTAAGGAAGGAAAGGAAGGAAGGAAGGAAGGAAGGAAAGGAAGAAGGAAGGAAGGAAGGAAGGAAGGAAGGAAGGAAGGAAAGTAAGGAAAGGAAGAAGAAAGGAAGGAAGGAAAAGGAGAAGGAAGGAAGGAAAGTAAGGAAAGGAAGAAGGAAGGAAGGAAAGTAAGGAAAGGAAGAAGGAAGGAAGGAAGGAAGGAAAAGAAGAAGGAAGGAAGGAAGGAAAGGAAGAAGGAAGAAAGGAAGGAAGGAAAAGAAGAAGGAAGGAAGGAAGCTACAGGCAACAGTGGCTGTTTTCATAGACAGAGTAAGCTGATGCAGTGCTTCTTCTACTTCACTGCAAATTATTTTGTTACTCCGGCCGGAAATATACATTTCATGAAATGCCAACAACTGCAGTCCTTCCATAATATGCAAAGAACGTCTCTAAAACTATGCATTAATGTAGCAAATCTGTACTTTCCAGAGTGCTGAGCTCTCCATTCTGCAATCACTCATGCAGTACCATGTGGTACACCAGCTATAAATAATGCAAAGCTGTAACAATGTCCACAAACACCACATGCATTTCATCAATGTCGTTATACTAATCCTTTTCAGTTTTCCTCCCCATACTTGCCATGTTATGTGTTTTGCTGCCACACACTCCTTTACTTGTCCACTGAAACTTGTGCACCTCAGCATAAAAAGACATTAGACCAACTGCAGTTCTATGCTTTTCTGATGGAAGTGTAACTCAGGATTCTATTATTTGCGTGGTGTAATTATGCCATTTGTCACTCTAGTGGTACCGTCCCAAAATTATTTTATGCACTCCATATCAGTGAAGCGGTCACTAGGTTTTTCGAAGTAAGTGCAAGTTCTGCTGAGTACCAAAGCCCTTAGCTGACCTCCTTGTTTATACTCTAATTCAAACCATTATGTGGTCAAGCTCAGTTTTGTTTACTTTCATACTGGGCCCTCCCTGTGTCCATCTTGGTTTTCACAAATATCTGTAGTTTTCACTAAAGTTGCAAAGGCATACACATAAGTAACATAGAAGTAATAAAATGTCTTTAAGTTTGTGTGTAGTACGTGTGTGTGTGTGTGTGTGTGTGTGTGTGTGTGTGTGTGTGTGTGTGTGTGTGTGTGTGTGTGTGTGTGTATGTGTGTATGTAACTGCATGCTCGCACAACTACAACTTTGGTGTCTGCAGTGTTTAGGAATATCCACCAGAGATGCCACACTTTGGAAACAGCATTGAACTACCCCTATCTCTATATTCTAATGGTCAATCAAGTGCACATTGAAGTTGCCATAACACTTCTTTAGTAAACAGGGTATTTATCCTTGTTGTCAAAAAAAACAAAAAAAAAAACAAAGCTACAATACTCCCTTTTGGAATGTACCTCACAAGACATCTGCAGCAGCTGGAAAGGCCACAGAAGTACCCTATTACTGACCTCAAACAGATGCCCTACACTGACCATCTCAAAAAACTCCAGCTTTACTCTGTAGCATATCGCCTACTCTGAGTTGATCTCTGCCTAACATATAAAGCTATGTCAAACCCAGATCTGTTGGACATGCTGCACCTAAAGAAATCCTAATTCCTCTGAGCTACATGCTCTAATAACCTAAACCTTGTCACCACAATAAACAGGACATGCTGGAGGGATAGATTCCTGTCCCAGAGACTTCCCATACTCTGGAACAGGCTACCCATCTATGTCGAGCATATTTCATCATTAGCACTCTTCAAGAAAAATCTTGATGAGTGGATGGGAAATAGAAAATACACCCCGGGGATCACTTCTCTGGCTCTGCTCAACAGGGACACAGGAAAATAACTTTCTTGGGTGGCATAAGCCAGGGAACCTTGTTGGCTAGGCTTACTTAGGCCCTTGGGCCAATAGCCTAGTACCTACATATGAACCTATGAAGCTATACATAAAGAAATGAATATACATGAAAGCTAATCTAGCATATTCATATTAAAAAAGACAAGACAGATACATTCCCTGTAAAATTGACCAATAACAATTACCAATTAGACCATGCTGTCATTCTTCATTGCAGATATTGTACCCCACACCTCCTGACGGATTGTTATAACCTGAAAGAAAAAGAAAAATAAGCTGTGATTACCCAAGATTTCACTAAAAATGTGATAAACTATGACTACTTTATTTTCCATGAACTAAATGGGTATAAATACTGTATTATATTTATTTATTCATTCATTTGTTAAACAGTTAAATGAATTGGTCATTTCAGGACCCTTTTCAGCTACAACCTAAACTGCATTGTCAGTGATATGCATTACATTTATATGAACTGTGTAATGTAGCCAGTCAACCATCACATTTTTAGGAGATTAGATCAAAGTGAAATAAATTGAGAAAGTCCTTACAGTTAAAAGAGAGAATATGAAAATTCCAGATAATCAATTGCCAGAAACCATGATTTAAACCTCAGTCTCTGGACTCGTATTGGACGAGATCTTACACTAAGCCATCATAGCACCCACTATATACTACATAAGTAGTAAACAGGTCATTGGCCCGTTACTGTAGGCTAAGTGGGATTAATAAATGAGCACAAGAAATATAATGTATTTGGCTGTATCTTTAGGATTATTGCTTACACAAAGCTTTATTGATGTGCAAGTCAACCATAGAGACAAAAGCAGGAGAAACACTCAAAATGCTATTAGATATTTTTTTGATAGAAAAGGACTTTACAAAAAGAAAAAGATATTTGGTGCAATTGTGAACTGCCATTAGGGTTCTGAAGTTGATAAAGCCATGATGTGTATTTATATAAAGGCTTAAGAGAATTACATAGATTATCTGTCAACATTGTCTGGAGGATATTACAACCACAGTGTAAGTTTATATAAAGGCTTAAAAGTGTCATACAAAAACGCATCTAATTTATTACAGAGATGTTTCAAATTAAAAGTAATCCAGGGATCACCAGTATTGCGTTTTACGTAGGTTTGACAAAGTCGTTAACAGTGCAGAATTCCAAAGAGACATCTAGTGATAGTGCACTCCTATGTGTACACTAGCAATTTTTGTAACAATATTGTTGTGGTTATTACTCATTTAAATGTGTATTTAAGCCTACACTTTATTAATTTATAGCATGCATTTATGCTATTGTATATTTGTACTTCCAACTGATTTCTTTCTGTATTAGGTATGTGTATAAATATTGCAGTGTGGGTTTCACTATGAAAATGGCCAAATCCCAAATAGATTTACATGGGAATTAAAATAAAGTCAGTCATTCATTTAATAATCGAATATTATGTAAATCAGATAGAACTATAAAAAGACAAACTGATTACAACTGCAAAAATGTTAAATGACCTAATACATTCTTCTCTCACACTCTAAGAAGAAACATGCACAATTGATTTCTTAATGGAATTTAATCTAGCTTTCCACTCTACTTCAAGAATTTTACATTCAGAACTCTGAAATTGCAGGACAAATTAAATTTATGCACTGAAAAATAATTAGATATAAATGAAGCAAATTAATGTGTTTCTGTTTAGAATATAATGCTTACTCCCGAGGTTCCATAAATGTTTTGCGTGATTCAGTTTGAAAGCACAAACTCAGTTGCAGAGGGAAATATTTTCTCTAGAAAAAATAGCTGCCTTTGAAGCTAATATATTAAGATATGTTTCAGTGTTAGTTATCCAAAGGCTCACCAGTATGACTTAAAATAGCAAGCCAAGCCAACAAAATATATAACTTTTGCATCATATGTCTATTGAGAGATTGCTTAGCTGCATACCACAAGGTATCTGAATAAATTCACATGAAAGGAGATAGAAGAAAAGTAACGAGTTGGAAAAAGATTTGGATGAGCATAAAGAGATGCCAGCATACTGGTACCCTGTTGAACTAGATGGGCAGACATTTTCTTACTTGTGGACAGGTATAGGCTTTGTACATATGTCCAGCATGATTAAAGATCATGTCTAAAGGTGCAAAATAATCATAGCCAGTCTTAGGCATAGGCAACTAGGTGGTCGCCTCGGGTGCTGCTTTAGCAGGAGTGCTTTTCCAGTAATCTGGATGCTGTAGGTAGACTGGGATGGGGCACTGAATAGCTTGGGGGGGCACTGTGGAGCCCTTTTGCTTAGGGCACCAGTTGACCAAAGACCAGCCCTGGAAATAACCTTTGTTTTTTGTATAAAAAAGTGTTTGCATGCATCGTAATGATATAGTTTTATGCCAAAGTGTTAATTTAACAGTTTGGCAATAGCATCACTAATTTACAATTACTTACCTACACTAATCCAGCATTAATAGAGCTGGAACCTAGAATGATGTAACCGCCTCCTGATCTTCCATGAATATTAACGCTGTAAGACAACTTACTACATTTAGCCTTCCACGTTTGGAAGCAATATGAATATTAACGCTGTAAGACAACTTACTACATTTAGCCTTCCACATTTGGAAGCAATATTTAAAACTAAGTATTTTATTTAAGGCTTCAAAACACACTTTTCTTTTCAGACAAAAGTGCAAGCATAAAGATGCAAGTGAGCACTTTTCTGTTTGAAAAGGAAAGGATGTTTCACACCTTTAAACATGATCTTTAAGAAAAAAACTTTAACTGCTGCTGAACTGAAAAATGACTGTTACAGAATGTTATCTTAAGTGTGCAGTACATTTATAAAATGCTGATTGGTGATGTGCATAAAATTCATATTTTAGACCTAGTGAGGATATACATTGGAATATATTGGTCATATATTGTAAGTTTAGAACAATAAATTCTTTACAAAATGCAACTAAACTGTGGCATTTGAATTTCCCTGCATACCAATTGATCGGTTTGCATTTTATTGGAGTGGTAACAGTGGCTGAATCCATTTTAACAGACTTCTGTTTTGAATTTATATTTTCAATTTAGTGCTGCAGCGTTATCAGTTGTGTTGTGATTTTTGTGTACATTTTCATTAGGTTTCCTTAAAAATCCTGTTTTTGTTGCTCCATCCTGAATCCATGAAGGGCAAGGCTGATGCTACACATGCCAGCTACACATAGTAAGACTTGTCTGTGTGCAGCTGGATATGAATAAACAAAGTCATTATGTCTATAGCCTTCCCCATTATGTCTGTAGCACCAGAGTACAGATTTAGAATGCTTCCAGTTACCTCAGCAGATACAACCAGACCCTCCTATGGAAGGCCTAAGCACTTTCAGTACTATATTGAGTTGCTTGTTTGTACTCTGTAAAGCAGTAGCTTAAATGAGCAATTCACAACTGTTTCCATATTCCATACATAATCTGAATGTTAGGATTCCTAATGTAAATAGTGATGGCATGTGTGAATCCAGTGGAAGCTGTGCAACCAGGTAGATCAGCACATCCCAAGTGGAGGAAGTCACAGATATCATAAATCCTTGCAGGTACATCAATTCACAAAGTACTGGCCCCCATTTGTCTGGCAATAAAACTAGACAGCAATCCATCCTGAAGATGGGGACAGACTGCTGTTGCTGTAGCAAAAGATAAGTGCTGTATGACATAATATTACAGTATTCCACTGGAGTTTGAGCACTCTGAGTTGGGATTTCATGAACTCAGGGTACAGTGTGTAATGAGCATATGAGTTTAAGATTTTTAGTAGCTGGATGAAAATAAAGGAACCTAAAACAAATTGTTAGAATAATTAAAGACTGAATCATAAATGGAAAAAGAGGGAACATTAGATTAAATGGAAAAATAGGTAAAATATTTATGTGACAGACCATATGGATTAGGTGCAAAGTTTTTTATACTTATGTCTATAGTATTTAAAAGAGTCAGGCAAAGTAATGCGAAACAAAATGGTAAGAAAAATAGGAGGACATTGTTTCAGAAAAATGAACATTTGAATAGTGAAAAAATGTATAAGTAACTGAAAGTAATAATTGTATTTATTTTATTTTTAATTTATTAAATGGGATAAACCATTGTTCCCAGTGGACCCATTTTGGTCTCAGACCGGAGAAAATCCAATGGATACATGACATTATATGCAGAGAGAATGACAAAGTGCAATATATATATATATATATATATATATATATATATATATATACATAAATTATATACAAAGTGAATGTCATACTTGACTTGAGGGTATAAAGGCGATAGACAACTGACATTATATACAGAACGACTGAATAAATACTGTATATACATGCATTATATACAGAGTGGCATCAGAGCTGGAATGCTGTAAGAATCACAATCAAAAACAGACTCAGAGCAAGGTATGTAGACAGAAGAAGGGAATAAAGAGGTTACGTTGTATGGCAAGATTGATAGCAGCTGCATTTTTCAAGATTGTGAATGGAAATGGTCTTTAAGAAAAGATGGAAGAGATTCCTACAGTTTGGAACCATGGACTAAGAGTACATGGTCTACGCAGCAAAGGATAATTTGGGTGGTTTGGAGGGGAGTGAGCATGAGTGATTAAGATGTCAAAAGTTGTATATTGGTGCATCTCTGAATATTCTGGAAGCTACAGGATGGAAGGTGCCATTCTTCATAGGTTTAAATAGTTGAGAGGCAAGTAGAAAGTAAGCACATTGTTTCACAGGTAGACAGTTATCTTTTCCTATAGTTTTACAGTGGTGCTCATTTCTTGGGAACAGACTGATACATCTGCAAATGGCATCTGAAGTGGACTGAATGGTGTATGTATTTCTTTTAGAAGCTGCAGCAATTAGCCGGAGACAATATTCTAGCTGAGCCAGTAAGATACCTTTATCTGTATCATTTCTACAGGGTCTGGATAGAAAAGAGGAGATGCTGGAAGCCCCAAATAGGAGAGAGTTGATTTTATTGTATGTTTCATATATATATATATATATATATATATATATATATCTACTAAGTGCAAGTGCAATCTTGGAGTTAATATATATATAATTAGCAGGGGGTGTGGGGGGCACAGGGGTGCTTGCCCCCCTGCTTACACTTTTTGGAAAGTGCTATGATTTATGTTGTTTAAACTCAGTATATGTATGATATGTGTTTTCAGTGTTTTGAGTTTCAGTGTTTTGAGCTTTCTGTGTTATGAAGTGAATCCATATATATATATAAATATATATATATATATATATATATATATATATATATATATATATACATATATATATATATATATATATATATATATATATATATATATATATGTTGTTTGTCTTTTCGGCTTTTCCTGGTTAGGGGTCACCACAGAGAAACTCCGGTCCGCTAATGATTGGCAGTAGATTTTTTTTTTATAGTGCCGAGTTGCCAGCCCGACGCCCAACCTTCAGCGAAGGCACGCTCATTCACGCATGTTTTTCGGAGGCCACTCGACCGCGGGGAGGACGTACAGATTCCACACAGAAGGCACTCCAGCCGTGAATCGAACAGGAGAACCTTTTGCTGTGAGGCAACAATGCTACCGCTGTACCACTTCTGCTTCAGATATAGATATTTATGTGTATGCATATATATATATATATATATATATATATATATATATATATATATATATATATATATATATATATATATATATGGGTACCGAGCACTGTATCAAATAGCCAGTGCCCCAACACCACGTAGAGCAATACCATTTGGTCAACAGGTGTATAAGATCGACAATGCCGGAGTAATATATTGCCTTTCCACAGGGATTTTGTGAGCTTGGAGTTCGTATATATAATTAGCAGGGGGGGGGGTGAGGGGCTTGCCCTCCTGCAAAAACTCTTGCCGTTGGTTTAGTACACTCTGGCGTAGTCCCTGAAGCATGCACAGAATGTGTCAATACTGGTGAGTTTGATGTTAGCATGTCACTCTACTGGATGTCGGGGCACTGTCTGTTTGATCCAGTACCCTGGTGTTTATGATTTTGCAACTACCTAAGCAGCTTTACAAAGCATAACTTGTTGGTGAACTTGTGCTCAAATCTATTCAACAAGGGGGAAAAGAAGACTAGGACAAAACACTGTGCCTGACCTCTCTATGTGCGGTAGAAATACATTTCAGGTGGAAGATTTTTCACTCTAAGTTCAGCAGGGTTTATGTAACTAATGAATGTTTTGTATATATGTGCTATAACTTTATTTTTCCCCGATTAACGCATATTGCTTACTCCATGTCTTTTATGTTTACACTTAAAACTGGGTCCAATCTGGCTCTGACAGAAGTTGTGACAACGCTGGCTAGCTGTTATAAAAACATTTTAAAGGCTAACTCCCCAAAATCTGGATTATTTATTTTCCATTCTCCCTTTCTTTATCCCTTTTGATTTGGCATGTTGGCCTTGGTGAAAGTGTAATAAAAGGCATGTCTTAGACCAGGGGTGGGCAAAATTTTTGATTCGTGGGCCACATTGAGTTCTAACATTTGACAAAGGGGACAGAACAGGAGCAGATAGATGGCATGCTTTGAAAACATCACCTCATTGGAGGAAAAATACACATCTTGGGATATGGAGAAAACATGTGCTTTAATTTCCAATGAAAATGAAGAAAAGCATTACAATAAAATCTCTGACTTCGAAATGAGTCTTTAAACACTGAAAATCAAATAAATGACCATTTTATTTTAAAGCACTGAAAGTTCTGTTATCCTTCAGGATATCACCATCACTCTCCTCCTGACTGTCTTTATTTTCAAAAACGGTAGGAGATGCAGATGTACTTGTCCTGTTCCTTTTATTCAATTTGTTTCCCCGGTGCCAAAAGTCAACAACGACCAGTGCAAGGACGAAACAGTTGCAGCAAGTCAGTCTGTGAAGCGTTATATTTGATCTGCGCGCACTGTTTATTTTAACAACGTGCGTATCACGGAGACACTCCTTATTGAACACTCGACATTCTCTGTCCACTTTCCTTTTCTTGGGTCCACTCATCTTCATAGAGGGGCAGTGGGTCAAAGGGTAAAGTGCAAACGTGGAGTAATAGGCCTACGCTTCACCTCAACAAAGCCAATATATCTAGAGTGCGCCATCTAGTGAGGAAACATCAGAATTGCAGGGGAAATAAAACATTAACAAGGTTAATTTATTAAATTTTTTAAAGTTTGGCGGGCCGAATCAAAATGTTTAACGGGCCGCATGTGGCCCCCGGGCCATAGTTTGCCCATGCCTGTCTTAGACAATGAAAATACTGAATGCAAAGGGTGTATTCAAAAGACAGATTTGGTGAAAAAGACATACGCCGTTATAGCAAATAACTATTTTTGTGATAAGTGTATGTCAGAAAATGGCAAAAGAAGCTTCACTGTTTTCAGTTTTGCTGTGCGTTAGTTCATTGAGAGCAACAGTGATGCTGTGTCATTTTTTTTCCCCAGTTAAACATTTCTTCTGAAATTACTAATTCTTGGGCAGTAAAAAGTTACACAGTATAGAGTAAACTTTTCCATTATCCTGAGCAATTCCTTCAGGCATTATATAGTACAGTACTTTATCTGCTGAGTAGTGAGCCAAAAAGTTCTTGCAGACCCTAATAAAAATATTGATAAATAAAATGTCATATCAGGCTGTCCTGGGCACAGTGAATGAATGAATAGCAATAAAACTAATAATAATCCTACATTATTAATAACAGTTATTATGCCTCAGCTGAAGGTGATGTGTGTGTGTGTGTGTGTGTGTGTGTGTGTGTGTGTGTGTGTGTGTGTGTGTGTGTGTGTGTGTGTGTGTGTGTGCATGTGTGTCTGCGTCTAATACAGTATATATGTTTTCATTCTTTTGTTGATCGCAAGGCTGTAAAAGCACATGTACCCTTTCTGGTTTCTAACTCCAAAGCATTGTGTGGTCACCTGACTTGTTCAAAGTCAGATTGTACACAAAGGGTTCTGTGGGAATCACACTAAGGACTACTGGATGAAGTTTGCAGTCACATAACCTTTACCTTCTCTGCCATAGGTACATGTTAGTACTGTGTGATATTTGTCATCTTATTGCTAAGACTGATGTTATCATTATGAGATGGAGAAATTCATTGTAGTTTAAACTTATGCCTTCAGATAAAACCATGTTTCCTTTTTCATCTGCTGTGACTCACTGTCATTTTAAAGAACTTAGTAATTTTAAAGA
The DNA here is from genome assembly GCF_019279795.1 of Protopterus annectens. Taxonomy (NCBI): domain Eukaryota; kingdom Metazoa; phylum Chordata; order Ceratodontiformes; family Protopteridae; genus Protopterus; species Protopterus annectens. The sequence continues at coordinate 1,109,420,103 of NC_056743.1, read as the reverse complement.
ACTTAGGGGAAATGGCTGCTTTGACTGCGGTGGTGGTGCTGTGGTAGCATTGTCGCCTCACAGTTAGACGTTGCCCGTTCGATTCTCAGTTAGAGCGTCTTCTATGTGGCAACATGCGTGAATGGGCATTCCTTCATTGAAGGTTGTGCGTTAGGACCGGCAAGCCAGCATGTCAAAATCTATTGTCAATCATTAGAGGACCGGAGTTTCACTGTGGCAACCCCTAACCGGGAAAAGCCGAAAGAAAGAAAGAAACAAACAAAGGGAAATGGCTGCTTTGACAGCATACTGCTTGTGAGAAATTTAAATGTTCAGGTGACAAAAGTAAAGGCAGGGTATTTAGGACTTTGCAGTAGAGGATGTAGTTTAAACAATGTGTGTAGCTGATGACAGAATAGAAGGTTTAGGCAATACAGGGTTTGCATAATCTAGCACAATCCTATGATAAAACGGATAGTGTACCATGAAAATGGCATGCTACTGGACATTATCAAGGGTGGGTTGGGTTGCCTTATGATGCATTGTGTCTGCAACATAATGCATAAGATGGATGCATCATAGTGGAATACCTAATGGGACTGAGCCAGCATTATCATATGCAACACAGGAAGTAGTTCAACCTACTGCAGAGGAATACCAGGCAAATATTAAACCAACCTGACAATCCTGGGTTTGACTGTATCACAAATAAAGTTTTTGGCTCTCTAATTTAAATGTTTCACTCATAATGCCAAGTGCCAACAAACAGAAAAAAAAAAGGCCAAAAATGAAGGAGAAGGCCAACAGTGTATACAACAAACACTGTTCTATTTGGGTACAGTGTTATATACTTTACCTCTACGTGCATACGCTGTTCTCTCTGGGTACAGTGTTGCATACTTTTCCTCTGCGTGCATACAACAGACGCTGTTCTCTTTGGGTACAATGTTACATACTTTACCTATAAGTGCATACAATAGATGCTGTTCTTTTATGGGTACAGTATTGCATACTTTACCTCCAAGTGCATACAACAGATGCTGTTCTTTTTGGATACAGTGTTACATACTTTACCTCTAAGTGCATACAACAGACGCTGTTCTCTTTGGGTACAGTGTTGCATACTTTTCCTCTGCGTGCATACAACAGACGCTGTTCTCCTTGGGTACAGTGTTACATACTTTACCTCTAAATGCATACAACAGATGCTGTTCTTTTTGGGTACAGTGTTACATACTTTACCTCTAAGTGCATACAACAGATGCTGTTCTCTTTGGGTACAGCGTTACATACTTTACCTCTAAGTGCATACAACAGATGGTGTTCTCTTTGGGTACAGTGTTACATACTTTACTTATGAGTTCCTAAGAACAGACATTGATGTCCTTCAGTACAGCTGCACAGCTAGTAGCTAAATACTTTACTAACTAAGGATAACTTCCAGTAATTGTACAAAATATTTAGCCTACAAACTTTTACCACACATAATATCAGTGGAGATATATTTGGCCTAAAAACTTCTGCCATGTCTAGAGGTAACAGATGATGTACAAAAATGGCAAGTGTGTATCTATCACTTTTATAACTACCATCCTTACTGGAATTTACCAGTGTAGTGTACAGGTGACAGCCTGTGCACTGTGTTGTTAGGCAGTAGATACTGCACATATGTGGCACATGTGTGCATACCACTACTTTACATGACAGTTTACTAATACAGTAAAGAGGAGACAGTTGTATACAGTGTCTTTAGATAATAAGTACACATAGGTGACAGGTACCCCGTGCCACTACTATTAACTTTACCAGCTTTATTGATTACTAATACAATGCACAGTAGATAGTTACACACTGTACCTACATGTAATAAGTACTATATATAGGTGTCAGGTGTATGTTGTAACACTGCTATCATCATGTCCCCCATTGCAAATTACTAGTACAGAGTACTGGTGGCAGGTGTGTACATTGTAAGTGAACTCTTACATCCCCAACAAGCCTTACTTGTATTAAGATCAATGTACCTTTAACTAATTACTTATGTGCAAAGGTGACAGTGGCCACCATTGCACAATCTAGCAATTCACACACTGGCATGCTTGATTCTTTAAAGTACAGTGTACTTTCAACCTCCTCCTCATTAGCTGAGTGAAAGTATAAGGCATTCTAATGTCATTAGCAATGAATATTTGCCAGCAACTGTGCACTACACTACAATCCACTCTGTATGCTCTTTTACTCCTCACTACGTGCACTATATCATGCTTATTGTCTATGTCATAGTTCTAGTCACCCTGTGCACTGTAATTTTACATACTCTTTGCAGTGTACTGCAGCACATATTATTTACTAAACTATTACCACCCCCTCTGTGTAGTATTCTATTAGCCACTTTATGTACTATACTCCTACTCACTCTGTGCGCTATTCTGTAACTTGGTGTGCAGTATATTACTATGCAGTATGTGTACTGTACTTCTACCTGCTATGTGTACTATTCTGCTACCTCATCTGGGTACTGTACTACCACCTTTATATCAGTACCCCATATTACTACTGACAGTTCTACAATACTACCTAGCTTGTGTACTATACTGCTACCCCCACTGTGCAGTATATTACTACCCAAATCATGCATTATGCTGCCACTCACTCTGCTAACTATGTTGCTACCCACTTTGTGCACTAGTACTATTTGCTGTGTGTACTGTACTTATTCATATTCTGTGCACTATACTGCTATTCTCTCTGCTCACTATACTATTGCCACTTTGTACACTACTATTAGTATTACTACTACTTCTCACTCTGTGTATATTACTTCCCACTGTGCATTATACTGCCTTTCACTCTGCTCGGTATACTACTGCCCACTTTGTACACTACTATTAGTATTACTACTACTTCTCACTCTGTGTATATTACTTCCCACTGTGCATTATACTGCCTTTCACTCTGCTCGGTATACTACTGCCCACTTTGTACACTACTATTAGTATTACTACTACTTCTCACTCTGTGTATATTACTTCCCACTGTGCATTATACTGCCTTTCACTCTGCTCGGTATACTACTGCCCACTTTGTACACTACTATTAGTATTACTACTACTTCTCACTCTGTGTATATTACTTCCCACTGTGCATTATACTGCCTTTCACTCTGCTCGGTATACTACTGCCCACTTTGTACACTGCTATTAGTATTACTACTACTTCTCACTCTGTGTATATTACTTCCCACTGTGCATTATACTGCCTTTCACTCTGCTCGGTATACTACTGCCCACTTTGTGCACTACTACTACTCACTCTGTGTACTATACTACTTCTCAGTTTGTTCACTATGCTGCCACTCACTCTGCTCCCTATATTACTATGCACTTTGTGCACTACTACTTCTCACTTTGTGTACTATACTAATTCCTATTCTGTGCACTGTACTGCTACTCATTCTGCTAACAGTACTATTGTCCAATCTGTGCACTATTACTACTCACTGTGTGCATTATACTACCTAGTTCCAAACTATTCTATAAATTACCAAGAAAATGTTAACAAGGCTGAAGGCCTGAATAATAAACTGGAGTAAATACTTCCTGTCTACAGCTGTTAACCCTTTAGTTCCTTAGGACTTTTCCTTGCTCTTCATACATTCATACCACAAGTAGCTTAGAGTCTGACTACCCCAAAATGAGAGAGTATATACTGGTCCAGCTTTACTCAGTCAACTACAATAAAAGAAAAAAAAAGGCCAGCCCTGGTACAGGATCAGTTACAAACTAAATAAACAGAAAACAATGCAGCTTGTCAGAAGTGGAAACTAGGAAATGGTTATTAGTAAAACTTTTATTGAAATCAAAATTCTGGTAAGTCTCATTTTCATCTCAACAGCAAGAGACTTCATCAGACAAAAATGCTATCCAGAACAACTTAAAATAGCAGCAGCAGGACTACATCAGTTATGGTTTCAACCAATCCAAAATCAGTGCCTTAATGGTCTCTTACTCAAAACAGCCTTGGAATTTAAGTGGTTAATAAAACCTATGTCTACATTAAAATTCAAAATTACTTCCTGTTATTTCTCTTTGTCATCTTGTACGTTAGAGTACTTCCTCTTCTACTTACAATGTATTCATCCAGAACATAATACCAAACTTTTTAAAATTATAACAGTTGGTAGAATGTCTAAAATGTGTATTTTCTTGCCCTTTTTAAAATATCATGGGAAGGCTAAGTCCTCCCTTCGTTAAAGGCATTATTACATGAAACGCAGTGTGCAACATAAGCTGTTGTGGTTGAGGCACAAATAAAATAACATAATGCTTCATAAATAATACCTGTGTTCTCACAATGAAAGGAAGGACAACTCACTATAAATTTACATGTTTATAAGCATTCAAATGAATAGGTGCATTTTAACTTCCTGTTAACAGTCACAGATTCATCCTAACTGTTATGCTCCACTTCTAATAGAAGCATTCAATTAAAATTGCTCTTATTCACAAAAGCAAGTGTCATCAACAGAGGTTCAAATTTTATCAGGGGGCAGATGTAAAATGTCACTAGCTGCATAGATAGGCCAGAGTAGTCAGAAGCCATTTGTAACATAACCAAGTATGCTCCAAACCTTGTGGCCTTGGAGACAGTTTCTCTATAATATTTCAATTTTACAATTAAAACCTGATGCCATTTGACTAGTGACTGTTAGCACTGGCTTCATATTGTGAGATGCTGGGCCATGGTTAGTACACTGTTTTGTCAGGAATTAATCAAAAATTGTTGTCAGCTGTAGGGTTTTTGAAACTTTGCAATGACTCACCACTATAATCCAGATGCAAATCATTCCTTTGCTCTTAGTAATACATTTAGTTTTAAATATACTTTGATGTGGTGCATACCACTCTTTGTGTATATAGACAGCTGATCTTTCATATAGCTTTGTTTTCTGGGAAAAAAACTTAAAAGGGTTAAACAATTCAGTCTGATTTCATGGTTACTTTCATTATGGATGACATCTTCACTGATAGGTTGGATCAATTCTACTTATGGATGTGTCAGGGCTGACAGAACCTGTTAGGCCCAGTTGTAAAGTAGGCAGCCTTCAACGGTGTTTAATGTGTTATCAGATAACAGGAGTTTACTGTGGTACAATGTGGCCATGTCAGTCACATAAAACCCATGTCTGCGTTTTAGTAAGTTGTAGATAAAAGACATGATGTACAGTTTTCATTAAATATTTATATTTCTTGTCTCTTTCCATCCCATCAATTGTTTCTTATTTTTCTGGATTTCAGTACTACCATTTCAATGAAATCTAATAATTCTCTCAATGGAAATTGATGATTTTAAACTTTGAACCACAGCTATATCTGCAAGAACATAGACAGGAAGGAATACAGCGATTTGGTAAAAGAGATTAATAAAACCTATATGGGTATAGTAGCAAAGAATGATCATAAGAGCAATTGCTCTATGATGTGTTTTCCTGGCTGGTGGGCTGGTCTGTGTGCAAGCTCATTGTATAGTGGGGTTAGGGAATTTGCCTTTTCCTTGCTGTAGTGTGACCTTGGTATTGAAAGGAAGAAAGGGAAGAACAAAGTATCATGGCTCATTTTCTAATGTATACCTATACAATCCGAGATGATAGTCATGCATTTGACTTCATGACAAGATTATAGGTTCAAATCAAGTGGACTTATTCATGAATTCATGATACAGATGTAAGGCATTGATAATGAAGAATTAGGGCGATGGGGTAACTGCAGTCAACAGCTTAGCAAATGAATAATGACTTTAAAATCACCTGTCATGGTTTGTGTTTGTATGAAAATAATTCTGGCCTGCGTTCCTGTCATGATATTTCATCAGAATTTGGCTTTGTTTAATAATTCTAACATCATTATGTACCATAAAAAAGTTCCATTGTCACAGCTAGTAAATCATAGTAGTGTTAAACATTTTTACTTGTTATTTTTAAGTATTTTTCTCTTCATTTGGTCACTTTCTGCCTTTTTGAGATTATGTGAGATGCAGCAGGAAACAAAAGATTAATAAGGTCCAATAATTCAGAACATCATTACTATACGTAACTTACCATGAATGAATATAAAGAAAAAATACATTTTTAATATTCTTGCTTCTCCTGGTAACTATCCTCAATACCCAGGGTCCTAATGGTCCTAGATCGATCACATCCCATGAAAATGATCAAATTATTTTCAGACTCTGACATGAGGTTGAGAATTTTTGTTGTAATATTTTTGCCATGCTGCTAACACCCCCCATGCATGTAGCATACAGTGACATAATTCCTTCCTTGTGCATGTCATGCAGTGATGTCATTCCTTCAGGGTGCGTGACATGCAGTGATGTCATTTTTTGGATCAACACATATATGAATATTTGGTAGCACTATGCTGCATTATCTGCCCTCCCCAAGGAGGCTGAAAAAATTAAATGCCACTCATTTCTTATTCCCTTTGCCAACTCTTCAGAAAAGAGGCTGCCTTACTTTGTCTCACACAAAATTAGTTCTTTTTTTTATATATCTTTTAGACTTGTAACTCCTTTAAGTGTGGCATTACAAGTGCCTTACTGAGAGTAAGTTGTTGTTGTTGCTGTCTTTCGGCTTTTCCCGGTTAGGGGTCGCCACAATGGAACTCCGGTCCGCTAATGATTGGCAGTAGATTTTCACAAACGCCGAGGTGCCAGCTCGACGTTCAACCTTCAACGAAGGCATGCCCATTTACGCATGTCTTTCAAACGCTCACCCAACCACGGGGAGGACATGCAGACTCCACACAGAAGGCACTCCCTACACTCCAGCCGAGAATCGAACGGGAGAACCTCTTGCTGTGAGGCAACAATGCTACTGCTGCACCACCGCGGAGATGCCTTACTGAGAGTAAGTAATGGCTCTTATTGCTATTTCTGATAATGTATTGCTAGTTTTCCTGAGTGTAAATGTAGAACAGTTCTGTCATCCTCCAGAAATCCTGCTGTCCCACACATTTGCTTTGTCAGTAACAGAATATTTATGCTATCGGTAGAGTAAAACATACTTCAGAGATTAGACACTGTACCTTTGCTGTATTTTCACATTACTGTCCTCTAAAGTCTTCGATTTTCCTTTTTATCACTGATTTGCTCTAAGTCAGGAAATATAACTCAAATCTTGACCTAAATGTTTTGGCAGACCTTGCTACAGTGTTGCCTGTGTGTGCTTTTTAAATGAATTGCTTCACATTTATAATGTATGCAGTATTCATATTATACTTTTCTTATAGGTTCACAGGATGATACTAGGCTATTAGCCTGGAGGCCTTATAAGCCTAGCCAAGAATTTCACCCATGTTCCCTCAAAGTCAGCACCTGTTTCCCCTGTCCAGCACGGACACAGGTGGGATCCAAGGGGTGTATTTTCTGTTTCCCATCCAGTCATCCAAGTTCCTCTTAAATAGGGCTAGTGAGGTACTCTGCTTGACATGGAGAGGGAGTCTGTTCCACAGATGGGGGAGTCATTAGGACACAAATCTATCCCATCAACAAGCTCTATTAATGTCATAGAACTCATTTTAATGTTATCAGTTGAAGTGTCTTGGACTGCTTTACTGAAATAAGAGCCTTAAACTGGACACTCCATTTTTATATAAAGACATGTAGTAGTGAATGAATGTTCATCGCTCTCTCTCTTTCTGTCTCTCTTTGTCTCACTCCTCACTTTTTCTCTGTAATGCTTGCTAATTTGTGTGGGTTGTAACACAGCCTCTTGACTAGAGATTGCAATTCCAAATGACCCCTATATGATACTGTGCTTATTCTACATTGTGTAGGCACTGTTAGCCAGATGTATATAATTTGGTGTCATAGTTGGACTGTCTGTTTTGTATGGTGTCATTTTTGACTGTAAAGGGCTGTTTACTGTGACTTTCACAGGCTGTGTCTAAAATTGATAACACGGCCCACTTAGTTTACTAAAAATAATGATGAAACACATATAGAGAAGTACTAATGGGATAGGCAGCAAAGCAGCAGAACAATCTGGTACAGAAACACAGACAGCTTCTCTCTAAAGGTTTTGAGAAGCAAACAATTGGCCTTTATTTTCACAGCAATCATACATAAAGAGAAAACCTGGCTCTGGATTTTCACTACAAAATATCTCAGTGAGTCTTTCTAGTCTTCTAACCTCTACTCTATTGTCTTTGTAGACGTACTTGTGGTTACATGAGCACATGGGTGCACATCATACTATTCTCATGCATACTGGAACAACTTGTGTCGACTCCCAGATAGCACTTTTGTCACTGTAGGCACAGCTCAGCACTAACATTTCAGCTTGTTCAAACTCTCTCTTGGATTTCCTTTCACTTCCCCATGAATTATGCTGCACCACTTACTTAATGGCCATATTTTCCAGTTTTATAGCTCTTGTTACATATTCCATTGGCAAGGACATGACCTTTTCTTGTGTCATAATTTGCCATTTTGTTGTTCAGTAGTGGGTCGTGACTGAAAAGAGTCAATGACCAGTTTACTCACCTGATTATCAAATAGAAAATTGATATATTGTATCTGTTTGTTGCTCTTTCTGAATTAATTGTGATATTATTTGTATGTTATTATTAATGACTGGGTTGCATTATTGGATTATCTGTAATTATGACAACTCTAGTGATTGCCCTGTATTGTTGCTTACTTTGCTGTCATTACTTCCTGGTTCATTTTGAGGCAGGCAGTTTTTTAACTAGTATACTTAATTAATGATTTAAGCAAAGAGCTAGTAACAGGAATCATGGCTATAAAAAGGTAAGACATATGCCCTTGAACAGGGTCATTTCTAAATTCCTTTGTTTAATGTTTTTTCTTTGTCTAATAAATGAAAATAAAGAACATGAGATGTACGTTCAATAATAAACTGCTGGAGCGTGGTGGCAGAAAGGGAAATTCCTGGCAATTTCAAAGCTTGAATATTAGCTAATATTAGCATATAATATGAATATGTGCTTTTGATGAGTCACTGTAAGCATTGTGGTTGTGCAGCTTGTGAAGTGGAAGTCCAATAATGTCTGATCCAGTTTCATAAAATAGCACATTTGCAACTGTACTCAGGCACTATGGGAAAAATATTGATGACATAACGTGAGTGCACTGAAAGTTTCCATGCTGGGTAGATGTCCTTAGAATCAGTTAGAGATCATGCTTTCCTATGTATGACTTGTACTACACCCACAATTCACATCAACTTTTGCCAAAGTAGCCCTTCAGACTGTTAATAACTATGGAGGCAGCATTATAGGATTAGAGAATCTGGAATGAAGCCTAGCAACCAAAAAGTATAGGTTCATAGGTAGGTACTAGGCTATCCGAAGGCATTTATAAGCCTAGCCAGAATGTGTTGGCTTACGCCGCCCCCTTAGATTAGTTCCCTGTGCCTCTGTCCAGCAGAGCTACTGAAGTGATCCCCGAGGTAAACTTTCTGTTTCCCATCCACTTTTCAAGGTTTCTTTTGAAGAGTGTTAGTGAGGAGCTCTGCCTAATGTAGACTGGAATCTTGTTCCAAAGCATGGGAAGTCTCTGGGACAGGAATCTATTCCTCCAGCATGTCCTATTTATTGTTGTGGTGAGGTTTAGATCCCTAGAGCATGTGGCTCGAAGGTATATGGTTTTCTTTAGGTGGATCATGTCCATCAATTCTGGGTTGGACATGGCCTTGTATGTCCGGCAGAGATCACCTCTGAGTAGGCGGTATGCAACCGAGTACAGCTGGAGTTTCTTCAGTTGAACTGCATAGGGCATCTGTTTGATGTTTGGGACTTTATGACAAAACCATTTTGTAATCTTTTTAATCCTCAGTTTAGTATGTAAACAGCAGCACAACTTCAAAACAATATTTTCACTCTTCCCTCTTTTTCTGTCTCTCTCACTCTCACTCCTCTTCCCTCTTTTTCTGTCTCTCTCACTCTCACTCCTCTTCCCTCTTTTTCTGTCTCTCTCACTCTCACTCCTCTTCCCTCTTTTTCTGTCTCTCTCACTCTCACTACTCTTCCCTCTTTTTCTGTCTCTCTCACTCTCACTACTCTTCCCACTTTTTCTGTCTCTCTCACTCCTCTTCCCTCTTTTTCTGTCTCTCTCACTCTCACTACTCTTCCCTCTTTTTCTGTCTCTCTCACTCTCACTACTCTTCCCTCTTTTTCTGTCTCGCTCACTCTCACTACACGTGCATATATTAAGCCATTAACAGTAGGTAGAAAAACATTTCTCCACAAGATACAGACTATATATATACATGATTTTACTGGCTCTTCATACCAAAGTACTTTCTTCATCTGTATTTTCCTACAAATTCCACTATCATGACGTTATAGTGCCTTTCTACAAAGAGTGCACCTAAGTCATTAACGAACATGTAGCATGTTACATTAACGTGGACATATGGTCAAGAGAACAGTTAATAGTGAAGAATTACAGCTTACATTTCTCTGTAATGTTTCTGCTTCTCCTGTGACATCAGTTTAATCTGTTTAATTTGTTATAATCTGTGTTTTTTTAAACTTTATTTACATAACATTCACTGACTACTGAAATGCTGCCCCTCCTGTCCTGACTTACAGTTTTGAAGTGATTGACTGGCCCCAAAGCATGTTGGCTTGATTAGACAGGAAAACAAGAAGGATGCTTTTTGCTTACCAAATGATTTACAAAAATCAGTGCATACCAAGATTATATATTCCCCATTGTGAAGGAAGTATTGTCCTCCTTGAAATTGATTATATGTATAGATCTGCAATCGTGGGACTGGATACGTATCTGCTGACCTCATAAGACTCAAATGTAGTGAAAATTTTGAAACACGAGGAGAATAACTCTAAGATGACTTCCCTGCTTAGAGGAGCAGAAGCATCCTGGCATCAAGCAGGAATGGAAATCAAACCAGAAGTAGATGAAAATCAGGCAGGAAATGAATGTGCCAAAAAACAAAAGGTGAAGGACCAGATGAGAAGGTAAGAAATGTAGAAAATGCATAAATATAGTTGCAAGTACAGAAAACCTCTGGAATAACCTCATGTTAATCAGGATCATATGTAGGAAATGGTTAAGGAGAGGCAAATTCAAACCAAGAGTTGAAAGTTTAATACTGGCGGCCCAAGATAGTTGGCTACATACACATTGGTTTACAAAGTCCATTGAACATGTGGGAGAAACAGACAAAAGTAGGTTTTGTAAAACAGAATTGGAAACTCACCTTGTTGCTGGTTGCTATATACTAATGGCAGAAGGACTGTATACTGAAAGGTATAATAATGTGGCAAGACTGTTACACTGGGGATTGTGCAAACATTATAATACTGAACTAGCTGAAAAACACTGGAAACATGAGCCACAAAGCATCATAGAAAATGATGAAGTCTACATCACATGGGATCACCTATTACCAACAGTTCAATAGACAGATGCTAGCTAGAAAATTGGATATAGTGGTCTATGAAAAGAAGACAAAAGTAGAATTGATCATTGAAATCACCACACCCAGTGACTACAGCATACAGAGAGACACAAAGTCATAAAATATCAGGATTTGCAGGCAGAAATGACAGCAATGTGGAAGAAAGATACCCAGACAGTTCCAATAGTAGTAGGAGGAAATGGTCTTATAAAAAAGAATCTACTGTCATATTTAGATATGTTACTAATACACATAAACCCCATACGAATTGCAGAAGGAGCCATTACTGGGCACTTTGCAGGTGCTTCAAAGAGCACTTCTGGCTGACATCAAACAGTGAAACAATACTAATTTCATGAACGTTAATCATACTTTGACTTAGGAATGGGGTCCATTCCCGTCATGGTATTAGAAACGCAAAAGATTTGGAGAAATTAAAAAAATAAATAAATTATAATAACTGTGTAAATGACAACATTAGTGCTATTGACATTACTACAACATGGGTGATCACATGACTGGAAAAAATAGAGATAATAAGTTCCAGTAATTCAGAGTGACATGGAAAGTGTATGCAATTCACCAGGAAAGAATTTAAGGAAAAAAATACTTCTTTTTAAATATTCCTGCTACTTCTGGTGACTGTTCTCAACATATAGATCCCTAAGGTTTCCAGGCTGACCATTTTCCTCATACCTGCTCCAATATATTTTCAGATTCCTGAGGGGATTGAAGTAACCAGCTTAGAAACATGAAAATAAGTTTCTCAAAGCTGTAGCACAGAAAGAGGGTGCAGACTACAGAGGGTTCTGACAGCAAAATGCTAGTTCAGTTTGACATATAAATGGAGAGTAAATGAGGGATAGAAAAGCTAACTGTGGGGTAAGAACATACAGAGGAACAAACACGCTGCGTAACCTGAAGGGAAGTTAGATGTGGGGAATAAGGACATATTTTAAGGCAGATGCCCATTTTCCATGTTCTAAGAGGAAGGGTTGGGGGAGGTGGTAGGAAGCAGTATATGTGGGAGAGGAAATAGGATATTGTCATCTTCTAATAGGGGCATCTATATGTTGCCTTACGTTGGACAGTACCAACTGACATAAATGCAGCTGGTTGATCTGTGGGACCCCTTGGATCCACTTTCAGAGGAAAGCATCAAGCACCTTCAAGATGTGGGCACAGGGCCCACCAGCAAACTCAGTTCTGGGGAGGGGGCAGCTTTGTCCCTGCTAGCAGAGGCAGGCCTGGTGGCCCAGCAGTCAATTAGTGCAGGCCTAGTTGGCTGCCACTGCTGTATGTCTTGCACCACAGCTGACCCTGTAGAAACAGGAGAACAATACAACAAAGAGAAAGAAAATACAATAGACTAGAACACTTGTATGAAGACTTGAGTTCAAGTGTCTGTGGAAACTATCTGCATACTACACTTATCCCACAGCCTGAAGACTCTTATCACTTCTTCTTAGAATGACATCCATTGTTGTTATAAAATATAAAGCAGCCAATAATCAATAAAGATAATTCCTACCAATAGAAGGCAACAATATTAACAAATACTAGTTAGAAAATGCAGTGCAAAGCCATATGTACATACTACTTTCTACTGAATGTTGGCTCCTTCTCTATAACCCCTGCCTCCCATTAGTGAAACAGGTTGGAGTGGCACCTCTGTAGGTCACTATACCAGTGCCAGCACTGCTCACGAGTGCAGGTGATGCCAGTAGCAACTCCCTGGCTGGAAGGCTTTTATTAGGTATTGCCTTTATACATGGGCCATCATATTGACTAGATTTTACTCCCCATAGTCCATGTGCAGCAAATAGGAAACATCTTATTCTCTTGCCTACCCCGGGGAGGATTCCTTCTGAAGCTAGTGTCTGAAGACGCCACATCCACTCAACAAGTCCGAATGAGGAGGAAAAGTGTAGCCTAATGTGCACATCCGTAAGTTATAGATGCATGATGCACCTCATCAGGCTACAAGGACGCACAATGGAATAAACCAAAAGTGCAATGATGGCAGTGTGCATGCACAAGTGCACTGTACACATTAACTTCTAGGCTAGGAGTAGGCAGAGACACATATGGTAGTGCTGACCATGTGTGATAATGCATCATGTTGTGCCGGGGTTGCACTAAATACTCTTATTAACACAATCTTACATGGGGATCTGATGCAGCTAGTTACTTGGATAACCCTTCTTCTTACTCCGCCAGTGCTGCTCACACACACATCTTTCAGGCAGTACTGCAATGTTGCCATGTTGTACCTGCTTGTAAACTACCATATTGTGTACAACAGTGCAGACATTGAGTTTCTATGTGCAGGTCTTTGGTGTGTACTGCAGAGCACCATCAGGTGTACACAAGCAACATACGTGAGTTTTCCTGAAACCAAACTAATGTTCAGTGATGCTCTGTGTCCGTATTACTGTATACCATCTCCACCATGATCTGGGACTATCAGCTGGGGAACATGAGCCATGTTTCCAAGGCATTTTTTTTGCATCACCTGCAAAGCACTACAGTGGACTCTATTATTAAAGGCCTGCAGCTTACATCCATGGGATGTAGAGATGGACTACTATATATATATATATATATATATATATATATATATATATATATATATATATATATATATATATATAGATATATAGATACATACATACATATATATATATATATATATATATATATATATATATATATATATATATATACACATTATGTATTGGAATTATACTCTTAAATTACTTACTGCATTAATTCAAGCTTCACTTGTACAACTTTTTTATTTTATTTTTATTTCCCCTTTTCTGACCAGAACACTCCCACTGGACTGGTGGCCTCTTTTCAGGAAAGATCCAAGGTGGCATTTATACTACTAGTAGAAATTCAGCCAGAGCTTCAGGGAACATCCCCTACTCTTTTGGTAGGTGCCTTGGGATGTTTTTTATCCGCCTGAACTACCACCAACCCAAGCAGATGGGGCCTCAGTTTGATATTTCATCGGATGGATGACACTCACAAGTGTAGCGCACTCCTTATAGTGTCAGCTATAGATAATCTCATTGTCTGAAACTGTAGGAACAGGTCTTAACCAAAGCAGTTCTTAATAGCTTATTGGATGTGACAGGATTGTTCTTTGCAGCTTATTGGTTGTAAAATCTTTGCTCATATTAGTTTGTCTGTAAGAGAATGATGGTGACTTAGCATTAGTATCACTTAGGTGCTTCATGTTAAGGGGGTGTTTACAGGTGCTCATTAGAGTTAGGAGGTATTCAGCAGGTAAACGTACCTGTGGTAACAAAGGAATATTAATTCAGGATTCAGATAAAATTTAATGAAGAAAAATGCTGCATTTGCTAATGCCATCTGCATATTTTATTTGTTGGTTTTTTTTCTCAAACTGTCAATATTGTATAGTGGAAATCTTTCTTATAGTTCTTAACACTGTGTACACCCAGGCTGATTCTGAAAACAATACAGTGGGAACAGTGTCTACCCCAGAAAGAGACAGATAGATGCATATATATATATTTTTTAAATAGACGCATACATACAAACATAAAAAAAATCATACATTTGTATGCACATACATAACTACATACATCATGGTTGAAACAAAACTGGCAAAATTTAGACCTTTAAAGGGCCACCTCAAAAAAATGGTGGATGCTTTGATGATGCTCCTGACAGTATAGGAAGTGTTTACACTGCAATAAGGTCATAAAAAGGTATATGCGCTTTTCTCCACTCCAGTGCGATCCTGGAGTTGGTATATATAGTTAGGGGGTCAGATAGTACAGTCTGCAGAACTAAGGTAAGGTCATAGTTTTTAAATTTGTGCAAGCTATAGCAGGTGTTTTGAAAATGTGAATACTATGTTAAGTCGAAGATTATTTTTACATTATGACTCACCTTTTAACTTGGAAGAATTTGCGGTTATTTCATGAAGCAATAATCATTGTTCTTGGAAGTATACAGTTTTGTTTTATTATAATACTGCTCTGGTGAAGGGAATTACACATAATGTTTGCACATTTCAATTCGGTGTTTTGGAAGTTGGCATTTTAATGTTTTAGTCTTATAACACTCAACATTTTAATGTTTCAGTGTTATAAGACTTTGTAATTGTGGTCTCAGTATTAACAAAATATTTTTAGGTTTTCATTGTTTGAAAGTAGATCCCTATTAATATTTATTTATAACTTTATATGTATTTACACGGTTCCCCTTCACAATCTCGAATTACTGAATGCTCGAAATTCAGTAACTCGAGACTGTAAAGCCGAACCAACAAAAATCACGAAACCCACAAACACGAAAACAAAAAACTCTGGAAATACAGAACACATACACCACACAACACGCACACCATACAACCCACATCACATAAACTACAAGCCCTACACTAAATGCACTCAGGGGGGCAAGCCTCCCTGTACCCCCCACACCCCCCATACTTATATATTCTAACTCTGAGATCGCACTAATACACAAAATAAAAACACCACACAGACATTTTACACTGCCTCGTACACACACACACACACACACACACACACACACACACACACACAAATAGAGACACATCCAACACTCGCACTCATACTCCCACCTCCCTGTCTAACCCACACACACAACTTATAAAACACACACATACACTCACTTACCTTCACTTCCATAAAACATCCTGACTCACACATTTCCCATCTCGTAGCTGACATGCATAAGCGCGAATTCGAGATATTTGAATTCACGCTTATGCAGATTCACACTTATGGGTTTTCGACTTTACAGTCTCAAGTTACTGAATTTCAAGCATTCAGTAATTCGAGGTTGTGAAGGGGAACCATATACACACATACCATATATGCTTTGATTACGCAGCAAGTATGAGAATTCATATGCATGCATTTATTTATTTATTTTTTATATTTGTTAACCAGGTAATTACAATTGTCCAAACAACTTTTCAGGCATGATCCAGGTCTAGAAACAGAAACAAAGCATGACATACAGATGATGGTTACATTAAAAAGCACATATACTGAAAAGGTAACTATCTTTGTACAGATAGTATTATGTAACTAGACATTCTTGGGGCCATATGCCATCCTAATGTGTGGCCATTCAGTTCTTAAATGCAATAACACATGCCAGGGAAATGAGTCCTGCTCTATACAGAGGAAGAATGCACATGGCTGTCACTTTCATTGGATCTTTGCTATCCTGCTGTACATTACTGCAGGGATTGACAGGTGTGTTCCATCTTTTGTTCTTGATAGTTTTGTGAAGAGAGTCAAATTGATATTTAGGTTCCCTATTACACCATCTCAGGTGCAGGTTGTCGAATGTGTCTGTGTCGAACAGTAAAGTGCGAAAAGGCAAAATAGCGAAGTGGCGTTTCAGCGAATTCTTTCCCTGGGAAAGAATTTGTTTGGCCGCTTTCACTACTCTGCCTTTTCGGCACTGTAGTGCAATTTTGGAGTTGGTATATTTAAGAGGGGGGGGGGTTGAAGCCCCCCACGTTAAGTAATGTTTTACTGTTTTTTTTTTTTTTTTTTTCAGAACAGCGATTGTTTTCCATTGGAAAATAATCACTGTTCTGAAGTTTCAACGTTGTAAGCTTTTGCTTACATGGGGTCGATTATCTGTCGTTCGCTCTTCTGAGCATGCAATATGGTAATGTAGACCTGATAGTTATACAATGCTGGCCAGCAATAGGATATTAAATCCTTTTCTTCTTGACCAGTGCGTGGCAATTATGTAAGGAAAGTACAAAATCATGTAATCTGGCTGTTGCATGATACTTGTTTTTTTAATGCCACATATATACATCAAAATGACATAAAAAGCAAAAAACCTACATGGTATTAATGCTAACATGTCAGAAATGTAACTTGGGCACTGTTACAGTGAACATCAACAAGCAGGCTGGCCTTTGGTCAACTGGTGCCCTAGGCAAAAGGGCTTCACAGCACCTACCCACACCACCCGGTGCCCCCATCCTGGTCTACCTACACCATAAAGATAACGTTTTTCTTCCTTTTTCTCAATTTGTCTTATTTTTCATTTTTCCTGTATTCATTCAACATATTTTAAAGTAAGCATGTCTTTACTAAAAAAAAAATAAATAAATACTGGAAAAGCATCCCTGCTACATCTGCACCCTTGGCGACTGCCTAGTTGGTATATGCCAACAAGCAACAAAAGTTGCATTAAGCAGAAGTGAACTGAAACATTTAGACACTGGCCAGTTGAAGCCCACCTAAATATTATGGTACACAGATAATAATAAGCATCATCATGTAAAGGCTGCAGTTATCATTCAAATGTCTGACTAGGCTTGAGTTACAAACCTGTTGGGGAATGCCTTTGGTAACAGAACTGCTGCAGTACTCTCTCAGGTATTACATTCTGGAGCTAATCCACTAACTTGAAGGCATTTAAATGGCAGAGACTAGTCTCTGGGAAGCAGGCAGGAAGACTGCAGGGCACTAGGCAACAATGACCTGTGTGAATGGAATAAAAGGGCAGTAAGGAAGGGAAAAGAGTAGTTACCAGTTACAATAATGGAATGACACCTTACAGATTGAAAAGGACAAAATAATACTCTACAGCAGACATGGTATGACACAGGTAACATTTCAAATTATAAAAACATAAACTACTGTTCAAAATATTACTAGAGAAGTTTACATTTGCGACATCACAGCAAAACTCCAAAATAAATAAATATGTCTAAAATATGTCTGAATTTAAATATCTTATATCTGAAATCGAAAAAATAACAGCTAGGTGGCCCTTTAAAGGTCTAAATTTTGCCAGTTTTGTTTCAACCATGATGTATGCACTTATGTATGTATGATTTTTTTTATGTTTGTATGTATGTGTGTATCTGTCTCTTTCTGGGGTAGAGCACTGTTCCCACTGTATTGTTTTCAGAATCAGCCTGGGTGTACACAGTGTTATGAACTATAAGAAAGATTTCCACTATACAATACTGACAGTTTGAGAAAAAAAACAACAAACAAAATATGCAGATGGCATTAGCAAATGCAGCATTTTTCTTCATTAAATTTTATCTGAATCCTGAATTAATATTCCTTTGTTACCACAGGTACGTTTACCTGCTGCATACCTCCTAACTCTAATGAGAACCTGTAAACAGCCCCTTAATATGAATCACCTAAGTGACACTAACTCTAAGTCACCATCATTCTCTTACAGACAATAAACAAGCAAAGATTTTACAGCCAATAAGCTGTAAAGAACAATCCTGTCACATCCAATAAACTATTAAGAACTGCTTTGGTTAAGACCTGTTCCTACAGTTTCAGACAATGAGATTATCTGTCATCTTCGCAAGTGGCAGAAAAGTAGTGTACTGTCTTTTATTGCTACACTGTAAGCTGTAGTGCACAGGACAAGGAATAGATTTCTACAACAGTTTGCATAATCTGTAGCTTTGATACAGTAACTATAGTACTGTAAATAATTTCTGATGCTTTACTGCAGTTGCTACATGCCTAATAAAAAAAAAA
>NC_056743.1:1109293619-1109396119 GCF_019279795.1 Protopterus annectens | reverse complement strand
GGACATTTTTTGTCTTTTTCTTGCCTCAGTATTGACGGATGTCAGAAAAAGTTAATAACTGTATTTCTTGTGGGAAACAGATTCCTCATAGGGATTACCATTCACTCTGTATTCCTTGTTTAGGGCCTGAGCACGACGTTGTTGGGTGTCACTTTTGTGCTAATTTTAACAAGCGTACTATTAAACGTCGGTTGGACTGTGCTAGGCTAGTGTTTGGTAAACGTTGTAATTATAACATGCCGTCGGATTCCCCGACGACTGGTTCTTCTAAGAAGCGCAAAGAAAAGTCTTTGCGGTCCAAACAGGATGAGGCGTCCACTCCGGACGTCGGTTCTGTGGAACCACTGACTGCTTCAGTGGCTCCTTCTGACAGTTTACCTGTGTGTCAGGGGGAGCCTTTGTTACTGCAGGAAGTGGCTTCTCCTGTGTTAGGCCAGGTTGAGGGTGCTTCCTTGTTGTCTGTGGCTTCCTCCCCTCATAGGGTAGTTAGACCTCCTCCTTCTCAAGGCAAAGGCCATTCTAAATCTAGGTCTTTCCCTGCTGGTGCTCATCCCCAGGGTCCAGCCCCTGGGAAGCACATGTTAAAGATGGCTGAAGATTTGATTATTTTAATTAGAGGTTCCATGCCCCCCCCCGTGAAGAGGCCCAGGATAGACACAGAGTTGGAGGGTCTGGTTCAGTCTTCCAATGAGTCAGATTCCTTTGTGAAAGAGCTTCAGGATTTCCCTCCCTATTCTGATTCAGAGGCTGAGGACGCTACCCCCTCTGTGTCCCCTCCAGAAGATTTTTCTTTCTCTGAAACTTTGCATTCCATGAGGGAACATTTCCAATGGGATGGCCAAGATTATTCTGATTCTCGTAAAAGGCTAAGAGAATTCTTGTTTTTACCTCAGCACAGGCCTTTGGCTATTCCCCCTGTACTGGATGTTGTTCAGGATGTATTTTCTGAGGCTGCCCTTAACCCAGATTCTCTGCCTCCTGCCCCAGTTAAACCAGATAGATACTACAGGGTTCCGGAAGCTCACAAGTACTTGTATAAGAGTCCTAGGGCTGATCCAGAAACTATTTCTCAAGGCCCCAAAGGTGTTAAGGCTTCTGTGGTTAAGAATCCAGTTCCTCTGGACAGGGATGCTAGGGCCCTGGATAGGTGGGGTAAAAAACTGTATACCTCTTCTACTTTGGCTATGAGAGCTTTAAATTGTCAATTTCATATGCTCAGGTATCAGAATTATTTGCTAAGTCAATTGAAATGTAAAGTTGATGCTTTAGCTGAAGGTGTTGACTGTAAGGAGCTTCAGGATTTAGTGCATGCTTCTGACCAGGTTGGTAAGCATTCTTTGCAGTGTGGTTTTGATGCTTTACAAGCTTCTTCCAGGGTGGCTGCTACTAGTTCTGTTGTTCGCAGACATGCCTGGCTTAGAGATCAGTCCTTGTCAGAGCATGTTAAGGCTCACATTATGGATGCTCCTTTGCAATCTGATGTTCTTTTTGGCCCTCCAGTGGAATCAGTTTTGAAAAAAATGGAGGAAAAAGCTAAGTCTATGCAGACGGTAAAAGACTTCTTACAGGTTCAGCCCCCTAAGTTCAGTAGGAATTGGCCTGCTAAGGGATGGTCTTTTCCCTCTTTGGATTTTCATTCTAGGGGCAGGTCGAGGCATGGTAGAGGTAGGGCTTCCTCTCAGGGCCCTGTTACTTCTAGACCTTTGAGTTCTTTTACCCCTTCTGCTGGGGTGGGCAGGGGTCAGTCCTTTCGGAAGCAGTCCCAATGACCTGTGTCTTCAGCTGCCGGACTCTGCTTTGCTGGCAGCTCCTCTAGGAGGAAAACTGGGGCTTTTCAAATGGAATTGGCATTTGGTTACCCAAGACAAATGGGTATTGGACATTATAACTCGAGGCTACAAGTTTTATTTTCACACATTCCCTCCTTTTAAAGGTATGCCGGATGTGCCTCATCAGCAAAGACTGGAAGCGCAGGCACAGATTTCTTCTCTGCTCCGGTTGGGAGCAATACAGGCAGTTCCTTCTGTGGAAAGAGGCACGGGTTTTATTCCCGTCTTTTCTTAGTGCCAAAGAAGGGAAATACTTGGAGGCCCATTCTGGATTTATCCATTCTAAACACCTTTCTGGAAATTCAAATTCAAGATGTTAACACTGCAGCAGCTGTTGCCTATGCTAGGCAGAGATCACTGGATGGTGACTTTGGATCTCAAGGAGGCCTATCTTCACATTCCTATCAGGCCCAGTTGCAGGAAATTCCTGAGGTTTCGGACTGGGAATTTGCATTATCAGTTCTCTGCATTGCCCTTTGGCTTATCTACTGCCCAGGGTGTTCACAAAAGTCCTGGCTCCAGTAATAGCTTTTCTCCGGCTAAGGGGAATTCAAATTTATCCTTATCTGGACGATTGTTTGATACTGGCTCGGGGCGAGCACGAACTTCTTCGACATCTGCAGTATGTGATGACAGTTTTCAGATGCCTAGGGTATTCTGTGAACGAAATAAAGTCCAGTCTAGTACCCTCACAGGAGATGTGTTTTCTGGGTGTGAGACTGAATACAGCTACTCAGATGGCATCTCTTACCCCGGACAAACAAAGGAATCTTCACCTATACTTCCAACAGCTATCCGTAATGCCCTGGATGACTGCAAGGACAGTCCTTCAAGCCTTGGGGTTCATGGCATCTTGCATTCTAGTACTTCCCAATGCCAAACTGCATATGAGGAAGCTACAATGGTATCTCAAAAGCATTTGGACTCAACACAGCCACGATTTGGATACTGTCATTCGGATTCTACCTTGCATTCAGAAAGAATTTGTGTGGTGGGCTCAGGAATGTCACCTAAACAAGGGACTCTCTGTGACCCAACCGGAGGCAAGTCAGATATTAACGACAGACGCCTTGGAGTCGGCCTGGGGAGCTCATTTCAAAGGAAAATGGATTCAAGACCTTTGGCCCCCGGAGCTGCTTCACTTGCATATCAACATGAAGGAGATGCTGGCAGTTCAATTTGCATTGAAAGCATTCAAGGATCTACTTCGACCGGGACTGGTGTTGATTCGAACAGACAACACAACTGTCATGTGGTACATCAACAAGCAGGGGGGAACTCATTCTTACCCTCTTTGCAGACAAGCAATGCTGTTATGGGAAACTGCTTTGGATCTGCACATCACTCTTCGAGCACAGTTTCTGCCAGGAGCACAAAATTCGTTAGCAGATGTTCTGAGCCGACAGATGGTGGATCCTCACGAATGGAAGTTGGACCCTCAGGTATTTCTTCGGTTGACCATGGCTTGGGGAACTCCAGACATAGATCTGTTCGCTTCTCCTCTGAATTCCCAACTACCTCTGTTTTGCACAAGGCTGTTTCATCCGAAAGCCTGGAAAATAGATGCACTATCCTTCAGTTGGAGCAACCTTCACGTGTATGCCTTTCCTCCTCTGCCTCTTCTTCCAAAGGTCCTATTGAAAGTCAGGAGGGACAAACCTTGCATGATCCTTATAGCACCAGATTGGCCTCGTCAACATTGGTACCCTCTGTTGAGGAGCCTAATTCACGGGACACCTTGGCCATTACCACGGATTCCTCACTTATTGTCTCAAGCAGACAATCATTTTCTCAATGTCAGGGTGCAATCCCTACACCTGACAGCCTGGCGCATTCAGTTTTAGAGGATGGGGGCCTTCAGCTCCCTCAACAGGTTTTAGATGTCCTTTTGGAAGCCAGGCGTCCTAGTACTCGAAAAGTTTATGCTGATAAATGGAAGAGATTTTTTCTTTGGAGTTCAGCTAAAGGCCTTGATGTCACTTTGCCTAATTTGAGTTGTACTTTGCAATATTTGACTATGTTACTGGACAAGGGTTTGTCCTTCTCTTCTATAAAAGTGCATGCTGCAGCTATTTCTGCTCACTATGATGGTGATCCTCCTTTATTTTCACATCCTTTGCTTAAACAGTTTCTTAGAGGGGCAAAGAATATAACACCCCCACGGAGGGCTCCTACTCCTGCCTGGGATCTTAATTTTGTTTTGGAAAAACTGACTCTGCCTCCTTTTGAACCTGCAGCTACGGCTGAATTGAAGTTGTTGTCCTGGAAGACTGCTTTTTTATTGGCTGTTACTTCTGCTAGAAAGGTATCTGAATTACAGGCTCTCATGGCAGTGGAACCTTTTCTGATTTTTCACCAGGACAGAGTTTCCTTGCGTACTAATCCTACTTTTCTGCCTAAGGTAGTTTCTAATGTGGCATTGAACCAATCTATACATTTGCCTACTTTTTATGCTAACCCCCAAAATGAAGGGGAAAGAGTTTTGCATTCTTTGGATGTGCATATGCAGTTACGGTATTATTTGTTCAGAACCAATGAGTTCAGGAGATCTCAACAGTTATTTGTTTCGTTTGCTGTGGCTTCAAGTGGGAAAGCTGTCTTGAAGCAAACTATTTCCAAGTGGATCGGCCATTGTATTGCTTTTTGTTACTCTCATCATGGAAAGGAGGTTCCAGTTGGGATCAGGCCTCATTCTACTAGGACTACGGCCACCTCTACTGCTTTTTTGAAGGGGTAGCTACTAAAGACATTCTGGAGGCAGCTACTTGGAGTTCTGTACATACCTTTACAAAGCATTATCATTTGCCTCTTTATTCTAGGTCTAGGGCTGGGTTTGCCACTGCAGTCTTGCAGGGTATGTCTGCAGCTCCTCCTGCTATTTAGTTGGCCGGCCTCCCTTTTTCCGTTGCTCTGGGATTCTACCCATTTGTCAGGACTGCAGCAATGGGAGACGACGAACATAGTACAGTTTTGTACCTACCATAAATGTAGATGTTCGAGGATCTCCATTGCTGCAGTCCTATTTTCCCTCCCTCCTTCCCCCTTTTTCTTTTTAGATTGGGGTTTTTGGGTGGTGGTTTTTTTTGCATTCTGACGTCTGAGGCAAGAAAGACTGAGGTTATGGCGTCGGTCATGTGCATTTGTACTGACAAGTACTTGCGTCATTCTCAGGCGCCCATGACTGACGCCGGTTCTAGCCCTTTGATATTCGGGCCGATGGTGGGCAGCGGAGTACCCATTTGTCAGGACTGCAGCAATGGAGATCCTCGAACATCTACATTTATGGTAGGTACAAAACTGTACTTTTCTTAAGCAATAACTGATAACGTGGTGTGGTATATTGAAGATTTACCCACAGTTGGTGTGGTTTAATCATGAGGGTGAAGCCCGAGTGATTAAACAAAGGCAACCGTGGGTAAATCTTCAGTATACCACAACCATGGAGTCGGTTACTGCTATTATACAATGACATTATTTAAGAAAAAAAAGACTTACTTTTCTTAAATAATGTCTTTGTATAATGGCGGATTGCTGTTCTTCTGCCAGTGTGGTATACTGCTTCTGCATTTT
The DNA here is from genome assembly GCF_019279795.1 of Protopterus annectens. Taxonomy (NCBI): domain Eukaryota; kingdom Metazoa; phylum Chordata; order Ceratodontiformes; family Protopteridae; genus Protopterus; species Protopterus annectens. Next base: position 1,109,390,720 of record NC_056743.1, on the reverse strand, counting down.
GATGTACTACACATGCGTATGGGACTTGCATTCCCAAGCATACCCAGTACATCAAGACTTTGAAACGGAAGCAATGGAGAAAAGAAAGTCTCCGTTGCTCCAGTTTCTCTCTTTTATTGTAAAAAAAAAAAAAGGTTTTGTATAGTTTATACCAATGGAAAAAGTCCAGGTGACGGACCTTTTTCCCTTGGTATTTTGTGGGATTTACCAAGGGCACGCTGGTTGGGCTGGCCAATCAGAGTGCACGTTTTAGAGAATTAATAGGGAAGAATTGTATAATGAGTAATATCCCACATTCTTACTGTCAGCATGAGCAGTTATGTGCTATTTAGTAATCTATTTTTAAGCTAATTAAATGTCCAGATTTATGGCTGGATGTTCTTACTTTTTCAAGGACCTTTGCACCTGCTGTCAATGTCTGTAGGTTGAGAGGTATGATTTACAGACATTCTTAAGTTGCGAAGGTACCTCACAACTTCTTAGCCCATTGAATCACAACAAAGTCAAAAATAATTGGAGGTTAAGTGCCAAACTTAAGGACATTTTTCTTAAATATTGTTCTTAAAAAGTTGACAGAATAACAGGCATTGCATTAGTATGCATTTTCTGAAGGATATGAAGTCTGAAACTCAAATGTCTCTCAATATTTAGTGCCCTCAGTCCTCAATGATTTGTTGGCAAGGTTTGTGTTTAATGAGATTTTCAATACAAGGACCAGCCAAAACAATCATGTTAAAGGTATGTGAACTTCTAATGGAATGTACATGGTACATGGTACAAACATATTTTTTTCCTTTTAGTTCCTTTTGCTACAGATCTGAGACACCTAGCCATGGCTATGATTTGTCAAAGACCTACTGAACATTATCCTGGAAAAGGATGAAGGCCATTTGCAATATTTGGTATTGTGGTACTGTGTGCATAATGCAGTGAGGCTGTGGCCTTAGCAGATGTAAAACATTCATTTTTTCATATGAAGAAAATGAAACTCTACATCTCATTTGTTATTTACAAGAGAGAAGACTTGAGTTTATACATCGTACTCTTATTTCTAAACTTTAACTGGGTAAATGGGCAGGTTCATGGACCTTTTTCACCCATATTTTACGCATTAAGGTTACAAGTCATTCACAAATAATAGCATTGTACAGAAATACCACTTTGCAGTGATAAGACATTTTTAGTATGCAGTTGATAATATAGTGGATGGGGATCTATACCATAAGAGCGAAAGTTCAAAGGAACAAACCCTCATGATCGAAAATGCCAGACATCGAAATGCTTTTTCTGGGGTTGCAGTACAGTGAGGATAGGAATATTTGCCCTTTCCTCACTGTGGTGTGACCTCGGAGTTGGAATATATATTTATCAGGGGTGTGGGGTGCAGCCCCCACATTATAAAGTTCGATGTTTGTGCTTTTTCGATGTTTGAGCGTCGCTCTTTGAACTTTTGCTCTTATGATATAGACCCAGTGGATGGTACTACAGTCCCATTTCAGTGTTTATTATACAGCTAATAATATATAACAATACTCGACAGTACTTCTTCTTCTTCTTTTGGCTTTTTCCCAGTTAGGGGTCACCACAGCAGATCATCTGTCCGCTCATGATTTGGCAGTGGTGTTTTACAGTGTCAAGTTGCCAGCCCAGCGCCCAACCTTCCACAGAAGGCACACACACACGCACACACACCTAGGGCCAATTTAGAGTGTCCAATCCACCTACTGCATGTCTTTGGGATGTGGGAGGAAACCGGAGCACACGGAGGAAACCCACGCAACCACAGGGAGGACATGCAGACTCTGCAGAGAAGGCACCCCAGCCGAGAATCGAACCGGAGAACCTCTAGCTGTTTGAGACGACAACGCTAACCGCTGCACCACCATGGCCATCCAACAATACTTGACAGTACAATGTAGTACAATTTCATTACCACCAGATGTATACCTAGCACAGAAAATAGGGCAGAAATGTTATTTCCAGAGGATGGCATATACATAACATACATGCACGTATGTACATACTTTACAAGGGCTGTCAGCATGGTGCAGCTGATTCACAGATTTTGGTTTCACATATACAAAACTGGTCAGAAGATACCAGTTACAGTTTAATTAACCATTATCCAGTAAACAGTTTCATAAATTATTTTTTTTTTGTCTTTCAGGTGATCAAATAGCTTTTAGTCTAATTGTTTTATAGTCTCTCAAAGTTCACATGTTTTGGGGAAATGAATGTTTTGCAGCTGATTAAAGCTTTGAGACAAAATTTTCTCCAAGGCGTAAATTAAAAGAATGGGTGATATATTCTCATTTGGAGATGTGAGTGAACAAATAGTGTTCCTAGTATGCAGATTTCAGGCTAGAGAAGGATTTTATTTATTATTTTAGGGAATGGTTGATGGAACATTTTTATAAGGTACAAAAATCATAGAGAAGAACTTGCCACAGTTAACCAACTGTGATTGTGAGAAGTGTGAGGGGATGCCCTGAAACCTCTGCACTCGTCTTTCTCAGTGCCACACAGGAAAGGCACGTGAGGAGGAAACTGTTGCACATCTGCTCCATGTTAAAGGTTTTTGTAGGCTGAGGTACCATCATACCTCTCAACCTCTTAGAGCAAGAAATCTGCACAAAGCCATAAATAAAAGTGGGACAAAGGTCCATACATAGGGCAATTTTTAAATATTGCTCTTACAAACTTAGAAAGTTGATAGAATAACAGGTTTTGCATTAGCATGATATTTCTGAAGGATTTGAAGTCTGAAACTCAAATGTCTGTCATTATTTTCTAATTTCAAGTCTTTAATGATTTGCCCTTAATTTGCCAGAAAACCAGAATTTTATGAAAAATGAAACAAAAATATGAGGCAAAAATCTGGACATTCTGCAAAAATCTGTACAGTTCAAAGGTATGGGTACCATGATCATGTGAGAAAACCTTATTAAGATTTTGTCTTGTATTTTCTGTCAGTTCAACTAGTACAGTGCCTACATCACATTGTCAGGGACACGCCCAGCCCATCAATTATTGCATAACGTCTTCTTCTGAGCCAAGTAAGACACAAACTGTTTATACTCTACTCTTTCCATTGATTTTGCTAATGGACTCAACAGTGCATCTAACCTGTAATCGTTAAATGTATTTGCTCAATCCCATCTCATGTATGTGAACCATGTAATCCATCTTTGGAATTGTGGAAGCACTTTCTGTTTTAGATTTCTTGTTACTAAACCCACTGCTTATGTATAGATTGCCTGCACTGCTAACTGTAGGTATATTGGAGGATGGTTATCGCCTCCTAAATGCGGCACTGCCTTTTGCCCATCAAACAGTTTTACTTACATCCCTCAAGTAAATGGATCTGATAAAAGACTCAGATGACTTGGATCCTCAGGTGTTTCGTCAGTTGACCATGGCTTGGGGAACTCCAGACATAGATCTGTTCGCTTCTCCTCTGAATTTCCAACTACCTCTGTTTTGCACAAGGCTGTTTCATCCGAAAGCCTGGAAAATAGATGCACTATCCTTCAGTTGGAGCAACCTTCACGTGTATGCCTTTCCTCCTCTGCCTCTTCTTCCAAAGGTCCTATTGAAAGTCAGGAAGGACAAACCTTGCATGATCCTTATAGCGCCAGATTGGCCTCGTCAACATTGGTACCCTCTGTTGAGGAGCCTAATTCACGGGACACCTTGGCCATTACCACGGATTCCTCACTTATTGTCTCAAGCAGACAATCATTTTCTCAATGTCAGGGTGCAATCCCTACACCTGACAGCCTGGCGCATTCAGTTTTAGAGGATGGGGGCCTTCAGCTCCCTCAACAGGTTTTAGATGTCCTTTTGGAAGCCAGGCGTCCTAGTACTCGAAAAGTTTATGCTGATAAATGGAAGAGATTTTTTCTTTGGAGTTCAGCTAAAGGCCTTGATGTCACTTTGCCTAATTTGAGTTGTACTTTGCAATATTTGACTATGTTACTGGACAAGGGTTTGTCCTTCTCTTCTATAAAAGTGCATGCTGCAGCTATTTCTGCTCACTATGATGGTGATCCTCCTTTATTTTCACATCCTTTGCTTAAACAGTTTCTTAGAGGGGCAAAGAATATAAGACCCCCACGGAGGGCTCCTACTCCTGCCTGGGATCTTAATTTTGTTTTGGAAAAACTGACTCTGCCTCCTTTTGAACCTGCAGCTACGGCTGAATTGAAGTTGTTGTCCTGGAAGACTGCTTTTTTATTGGCTGTTACTTCTGCTAGAAGGGTATCTGAATTACAGGCTCTCATGGCAGTGGAACCTTTATTGATTTTTCACCAGGACAGAGTTTCCTTGCGTACTAATCCTACTTTTCTGCCTAAGGTAGTTTCTAATGTGGCATTGAACCAATCTATACATTTGCCTACTTTTATGCTAACCCCAAAATGAAGGGAAAGAGTTTTGCATTCTTTGGATGTGCATATGCAGTTACGGTATTATTTGTTCAGAACCAATGAGTTCAGGAGATCTCAACAGTTATTTGTTTCGTTTGCTGTGGCTTCAAGTGGGAAAGCTGTCTTGAAGCAAACTATTTCCAAGTGGATCGGCCATTGCATTGCTTTTTGTTACTCTCATCATGGAAAGGAGGTTCCAGTTGGGATCAGGCCTCATTCTACTAGGGCTACGGCCACCTCTACTGCTTGTTTGGGGAAGGTAGCTACTAAAGACATTCTGGAGGCAGCTACTTGGAGTTCTGTACATACCTTTACAAAGCATTATCATTTGCCTCTTTATTCTAGGTCTAGGGCTGGGTTTGCCACTGCAGTCTTGCAGGGTATGTCTGCAGCTCCTCCTGCTATTTAGTTGGCCGGCCTCCCTTTTTCCGTTGCTCTGGGATTCTACCCATTTTTCAGGACTGCAGCAATGGGAGACGACGAACATAGTACAGTTTTGTACCTACCATAAATGTAGATGTTCGAGGATCTCCATTGCTGCAGTCCTATTTTCCCTCCCTCCTTCCCCCTTTTTCTTTTTAGATTGGGGTTTTTGGGTGGTGGTTTTTTTTTGCATTCTGACGTCTGAGGCAAGAAAGACTGAGGTTATGGCGTCGGTCATGCGCATTTGTACTGACAAGTACTTGCGTCAGTCTCAGGCGCCCATGACCGATGCCGGTTCTAGCCCTTTGATATTCGGGCCGATGGAGGGCAGCGGAGTACCCATTTGTCAGGACTGCAGCAATGGAGATCCTCGAACATCTACATTTATGGTAGGTACAAAACTGTACTTTTCTTAAGCAATAACTGATAACGTGGTGTGGTATATTGAAGATTTACCCACAGTTGGTGTGGTTTAATCATGAGGGTGAAGCCCGAGTGATTAAACAAAGGCAACCGTGGGTAAATCTTCAGTATACCACAACCATGGAGTCGGTTACTGCTATTATACAATGACATTATTTAAGAAAAAAAAGACTTACTTTTCTTAAATAATGTCTTTGTATAATGGCGGATTGCTGTTCTTCTGCCAGTGTGGTATACTGCTTCTGCATTTTGATGTACTACACATGCGTATGGGACTTGCATTCCCAAGCATACCCAGTACATCAAGACTTTGAAACGGAAGCAATGGAGAAAAGAAAGTCTCCGTTGCTCCAGTTTCTCTCTTTTTTTTTTTATTGTAAAAAAAAAAAAAAAAAAGGTTTTGTGGCAGTTTATACCAATGGAAAAAAGTCCAGGTGACCGGACCTTTTTCCGTTGGTATTTTGTGGGATTTACCAAGGGCACGCTGGTTGGGCTGGCCAATCAGAGTGCACGTTTTAGAGAATTAATAGGGAAGAATTGTATAATGAGTAATATCCCACATTCTTACTGTCAGCATGAGCAGTTATGTGCTATTTAGTAATCTATTTTTAAGCTAATTAAATGTCCAGATTTATGGCTGGATGTTCTTACTTTTTCAAGGACCTTTGCACCTGCTGTCAATGTCTGTAGGTTGAGAGGTATGATTTACAGACATTCTTAAGTTGCGAAGGTACCTCACAACTTCTTAGCCCATTGAATCACAACAAAGTCAAAAATAATTGGAGGTTAAGTGCCAAACTTAAGGACATTTTTCTTAAATATTGTTCTTAAAAAGTTGACAGAATAACAGGCATTGCATTAGTATGCATTTTCTGAAGGATATGAAGTCTGAAACTCAAATGTCTCTCAATATTTAGTGCCCTCAGTCCTCAATGATTTGTTGGCAAGGTTTGTGTTTAATGAGATTTTCAATACAAGGACCAGCCAAAACAATCATGTTAAAGGTATGTGAACTTCTAATGGAATGTACATGGTACATGGTACAAACATATTTTTTTCCTTTTAGTTCCTTTTTGCTACAGATCCGAGACACCTAGCCATGGCTATGATTTGTCAAAGACCTACTGAACATTATCCTGGAAAAGGATGAAGGCCATTTGCAATATTTGGTATTGTGGTACTGTGTGCATAATGCAGTGAGGCTGTGGCCTTAGCAGATGTAAAACATTCATTTTTTCATATGAAGAAAATGAAACTCTACATCTCATTTGTTATTTACAAGAGAGAAGACTTGAGTTTATACATCGTACTCTTATTTCTAAACTTTAACTGGGTAAATGGGCAGGTTCATGGACCTTTTTCACCCATATTTTAGGCATTAAGGTTACAAGTCATTCACAAATAATAGCATTGTACAGAAATACCACTTTGCAGTGATAAGACATTTTTAGTATGCAGTTGATAATATAGTGGATGGGGATCTATACCATAAGAGCGAAAGTTCAAAGGAACAAACCCTCATGATCGAAAATGCCAGACATCGAAATGCTTTTTCTGGGGTTGCAGTACAGTGAGGATAGGAATATTTGCCCTTTCCTCACTGTGGTGTGACCTCGGAGTTGGAATATATATTTATCAGGGGGTGTGGGGGGTGCAGCCCCCCACATTATAAAGTTCGATGTTTGTGCTTTTTCGATGTTTGAGCGTTCGTTCTTTTGAACTTTCGCTCTTATGATATAGACCCAGTGGATGGTACTACAGTCCCATTTCAGTGTTTATTATACAGCTAATAATATATAACAATACTCGACAGTACTTCTTCTTCTTCTTTTGGCTTTTTCCCAGTTAGGGGTCACCACAGCAGATCATCTGTCCGCTCATGATTTGGCAGTGGTGTTTCACAGTGTCAAGTTGCCAGCCCAGCGCCCAACCTTCCACAGAAGGCACACACACACGGACACACACCTAGGGCCAATTTAGAGTGTCCAATCCACCTACTGCATGTCTTTGGGATGTGGGAGGAAACCGGAGCACACGGAGGAAACCCACGCAACCACAGGGAGGACATGCAGACTCTGCAGAGAAGGCACCCCAGCCGAGAATCAAACCGGAGAACCTCTAGCTGTGAGACGACAACGCTAACCGCTGCACCACCATGGCCACCCAACAATACTTGACAGTACAATGTAGTACAATTTCATTACCACCAGATGTATACCTAGCACAGAAAATAGGGCAGAAATGTTATTTCCAGAGGATGGCATATACATAACATACATGCACGTATGTACATACTTTACAAGGGCTGTCAGCATGGTGCAGCTGATTCACAGATTTTGGTTTCACATATACAAAACTGGTCAGAAGATACCAGTTACAGTTTAATTAACCATTATCCAGTAAACAGTTTCATAAATTATTTTTTTTTTTGTCTTTCAGGTGATCAAATAGCTTTTAGTCTAATTGTTTTATAGTCTCTCAAAGTTCACATGTTTTGGGGAAATGAATGTTTTGCAGCTGATTAAAGCTTTGAGACAAAATTTTCTCCAAGGCGTAAATTAAAAGAATGGGTGATATATTCTCATTTGGAGATGTGAGTGAACAAATAGTGTTCCTAGTATGCAGATTTCAGGCTAGAGAAGGATTTTATTTATTATTTTAGGGAATGGTTGATGGAACATTTTTATAAGGTACAAAAATCATAGAGAAGAACTTGCCACAGTTAACCAACTGTGATTGTGAGAAGTGTGAGGGGATGCCCTGAAACCTCTGCACTCGTCTTTCTCAGTGCCACACAGGAAAGGCACGTGAGGAGGAAACTGTTGCACATCTGCTCCATGTTAAAGGTTTTTGTAGGCTGAGGTACCATCATACCTCTCAACCTCTTAGAGCAAGAAATCTGCACAAAGCCATAAATAAAAGTGGGACAAAGGTCCATACATAGGGCAATTTTTAAATATTGCTCTTACAAACTTAGAAAGTTGATAGAATAACAGGTTTTGCATTAGCATGATATTTCTGAAGGATTTGAAGTCTGAAACTCAAATGTCTGTCATTATTTTCTAATTTCAAGTCTTTAATGATTTGCCCTTAATTTGCCAGAAAACCAGAATTTTATGAAAAATGAAACAAAAATATGAGGCAAAAATCTGGACATTCTGCAAAAATCTGTACAGTTCAGAGGTATGGGTACCATGATCATGTGAGAAAACCTTATTAAGATTTTGTCTTGTATTTTCTGTCAGTTCAACTAGTACAGTGCCTACATCACATTGTCAGGGACACGCCCATCAATTATTGCATAATGTCTTCTTCTGAGCCAAGTAAGACACAAACTGTTTATACTCTACTCTTTCCATTGATTTTGCTAATGGACTCAACAGTGCATCTAACCTGTAATCGTTAAATGTATTTGCTCAATCCCATCTCATGTATGTGAACCATGTAATCCATCTTTGGAATTGTGGAAGCACTTTCTGTTTTAGATTTCTTGTTACTAAACCCACTGCTTATGTATAGATTGCCTGCACTGCTAACTGTAGGTATATTGGAGGATGGTTATCGCCTCCTAAATGCGGCACTGCCTTTTGCCCATCAAACAGTTTTACTTACATCCCTTGAGTAAATGGATCTGATAAAAGACTCAGATGACTAGTAGTAACTCATATCTCTTTCTAGCATTGTAGTCTGTGTCAGTCCTGATTTGTTTTCTGTGTGAATTTGTTTCACCTCTGACGTGCAGCAGAAGCATGGATGTTTAATAATAAAATATTTTTTTTTTTTACATTTCATGTAGATTAGTAGAACATTCCAGATATGGACATTTCTGTTGCTTCTGTCTTCACAGGCAACTAAAATTAAGACCGGACTGACTGAGTTTACTGGGATGTGAATTATACAAGGATAAAAATGTTATAGAAAATTCTGTGGGTCAATATTTTCTTGTTTATATCTCAGCAGACACTGTAGAGTATAGTAGCTGCACACTTAACAACATTCAGCTGAATACTTTGAGTTTATGTATGTCTGTCTGTCCATGTATCTATATGTGAGTGTGGTGTGTGCTTAGTGCACAGCTACTATGGGGGAGAGTTATATGAGTAGTCGTCGAACAGCCAGACGGTATGCATTTCTTAATCAAAGCTAACATTTAACACTCTTTAGTTTACACTTCAAAATTCTGTACTAAAATGAGTTTATTGAAATGGTGTATAAATACTAGAACTTGTCTTATTATCTTTTTTTTTTTTAGAAATTACTTGAGCTTTCTTGATTGTGTATGGTTAGTCACATGGGATCATTTGTATTGCTTGGTTTCAAATCCATAAAAAGAAGGTAGGCTGTAACATCAGTACAATCTGGGGAAATACTGGCATGCCTTTCCTCATTACAGCCATGCAGCTGAATGTTATTACATGCTCTTTAATGATTAATACCTATCTTGACTCTATCCTTGCTTTAAATGACTCCAGACGAATTTAGATGCTCTCTCTTCTGGTATAGTCCTGGTACCTGCACAAGACAGTAAACACAGAAATGGATACCTGGTGAGAGATGTCAAATTCATCAATGCATTTGGAAAATGTGTTTGAAAATATCTTTTTGCATAAATAAATGCTTGGTTCATACTATATATTTATTTTCTTTCTATTAGTTTGAACAAACACAATTTTAACAGTGGACTCACTTGATTCCATTTTATGATCCCAGAATTATGGTTGTACTTACTACAAATATGTTCTTTTCTTGCTTTTCTAAGCTTTTTCATCTCTGAGGTATAAACCAGAAGCAATCTTAAGCTGTTTTGTTTGCAACACAAATCTTTACAGTATGTTTAAATAACATTTGACTTTATATTTATTTTTCATTGAAACCTTAGTTGTCCAGTCCATGGAGCTGTGATGGTCAACACAAGGCTTACTGTCACCTGCAGTATTCATTAATTTCTTCAGGAATTGATAGTTTCTCATGCAAATCTAGCCACAGACCACATAGGCCTTTTTCATTGCCAATTTATTCTATATTTGCCCCAGGACTGCATAGCAGCAAGATCAGTTTCATTTATTTATTCAGTTAGTTATTTTTTATTGGTTGCTCCATTACAAAAGTGTGTTCACGTCATTGCTTATTTGCAGAACACACAATAGCTACATGCATAACAGAAGGGAATGAAAATTTGCTATCTGTTTTTCAAGATTTATTTCCTCATTCAGGAATACAATTCCCATATTGTATTTCTGTATATGGTGTCCTGACAGATGCTCTTGTACAAGTGCACCACTATATATAGCAGCAACAGAGGAATTAATCACCATAATACTACATAGTTATATGGTACCGGTAACAGCAAAAGGGTTTGCTTATTAGATTAGAATAGTTAAAGCAAGTTCAGAATACACACACAGTTCTACTTCTAAATTTCAAACTGTCAAAAACCTCAAATCACTTATTGTCCAGACTATAAGATCGAGGTTTTGAAGTTCGAAATTTAAATTAAAAAAAAAAAATCTTATTTTTTTTTTTTACATTTTTGCACCCCCACACACCCCTGCTAATTAAATATACCAACTCTGAGATAGCACTACAAGGAGTAAAACAGTACATGTACCATTCTGTGTTGTATGATGGTCTCCATTGAAATGGTTCAAACTTTAAAAACCTTGATCTTATGGTCTCAACCATAAGAGTTACACACGCACACACACACACACACACACACACACACACACACACACACACACACACACACACACGCGCACATAGGACAGACAAACTGTACCAATAGTAATATACGTCAGTTATGACAACCGTACATTTTTTCAGCACGTTTTTAGATTTGTTACAAAATTTCTTCGCTATTATATGCATCAGTTGCCACTACTGCTAAATGTAAAAAGTGAAATAATTTACACTAGGAATAAATATTCAGGTAAAAACTGCTTACTTTTCAAAAATTCCTGCTTTCAGGAGTATCTTAGAAGTTTTGATGTGGTTACAAAACCTGCCTAGAGTACACTTAGCTCTGGAAGGTGTACCAAGCTCAATCACAACTCACTGGTATATTTAGTGTATATTAACACTCTCATAAATGCAAAAATGCTCCAAGAGCTACCTGTGCTCCACTGCTTCTGTAGTTTAGCATGACCGGTATGTGTATATGTTTAAAGGGTGAAGGGCTTCAAGATGTAGCCAAAGAAATGGTTTAAGCCTTGTAACTGCAGATTGTGACTAAAAGAAATGAGACTTTTTATAAAACCATTAAGCCAGCAATCATTTCAGTCACAGTCCTGCTTAATGCATTTAGCTTAGCTTATAGAATATGCCACACAACAGCAATTTACTAAGACATTCCTGCCAGTCCAGAGTGGGGTTGTTGGGGGTTGGTTGGGCAGTATTCCCAAGGCCTTCGGGCCCTTCCTTCCCTATCCTTAGGGTGTGTATGTGTTTTAATTAGTCTTATTTAACTTACCTTTAGTTTAAATAATTCCCTTGAACCCCATTAGTGTAATCTGTGTGTGTGTGTTTTCTGTGTGTGATTACACTTCGGTTCCTTGAATATGTCCAAGGATACAAAGGTCTCAGGCTTCAAGAAGCAGACTAACTTGTGTTTGAGGGGATTCCAGGCTCTATAAGGGTGTATGAAAAGGGGAAAGTTGTCTTGTGTTCTGATTCTCAGAAATAGTGTACATCCTGAGATGGAAACGAGCGATTTGTAACTCAACTTGTGAAGGTTTAAATAGATGACTTATGGAGCAAATCCAGGAGCGACACTTTTTTTTTTTTATAACCTTCTTGTTTAATTTTTTTTACTGTCACTGTGCTGCACTTGAGATTTTATTTTTGTGTGTTTTTGCTTTTGTTTGCTATGTTATAAATGCCAGTGCTTTCCTTTCTGATAGGATGGGCTGTGGTGCTAGCACATAGCACATTTTTGGCTGTAGTAGAACCACAGATTTGAAGTGAGATATTGCGTTCCCTTGCCTGGGCCATCACCACATTTTTATATTATATAAGTTTACATGCCTTGCTGTTCAGAAAAGTGAGGGAAATGGTAAGCCTTATAGTACTCATTGGTAGTATCGAGAGCGGGATTGCTACAATGGATAACGTTGCTCCTATTTTGTAGAAAGTGACTGTTGCACTTTATTATATTTAAATTTAGTATTCACCTTTAGAATTCACTTTTAGTGCTTGCCTTTAGTATATACCTTGATGCATTTAGCAGTGTCCACAAAAGAATATAATACAATTCCCATAAAGGCAGGCTTCAACTCAGTTTGGCTTTATAGTCCCTTTATTAAACTGCACATGGATCTGATTATAGCAGTTGCATAGCATTATACCTACTGTCTAGTGAGTGAGTTTATCCCTGTGTATGTTGGGGTGGAGATTAATCAGATAGACAGCAGAGCTGCAAATGAGTAGTTCTCTCACTTAAGAGTAAATTTACCTTTTACTGGAGTTGGCTTTCCACAAGGCATATTGTTTCAAGTCAAGGTATCATCTGTGTCAAATTATGTGTACGGCTGGAGAGCTACAATATTTTCCATTTCTGCTACTTTGTGGCAGTAATGTTAAAAAGGAAATACTGCTCTGTTAGCCAAACTCTCATTCTGGCAGCCATAGCCGTTTTTGCAGAATTAATTCTGTTCTTGACCCTGTTTCCCCCATCCAAGGCCGAGCTAAGGCGAGACCAGCTGTAATGTCAGCGATCAGGAGACTTCCTCAATGTGTTGAAGAAGCAAGTAGGCATTACATTTCAGGAGGTGGCCTGTTGTTGTGTATCAAACATAAATAATTGTTGTCGTCATTGGCTACTGCTGAGTGTAATATTTTTCAGAGAGGATGAAGACATGTGGTTTGAATGAAATACAGCATCCTGTGATTTGTGTGCGTGCTATATTTTAGTTCACCCTGCTGTGTTTCTCTCTAAGCTGCCCAGTGTCATTCCATTTTAACACATTTTAGCACCGGTAGAAAATGTTCAAGAGACACAAATGTGTTTTCATGCAGTCCATTTAAGGAAAAAAAAACTTAAAAGTAACTTGCATTGTACTAGCTAGCAAAGTGACCAGATCAGGTTAAATTAATGTTCTGAAGGAAATGAATTAAATGCTAGAGACTTGCAGTAAACTGGGGCTTTAACTTGTACAATTGAAATGAAAGGGTTTCTGATAATATACTATAATATAAAGGTAGTGGTTAAAGATCAGATGCAATATTTATCTCATTTCATTCATGTCAAATAATGTGGTTTATATGTACAGCTTTGTTAAGATAAATAAGCAGCTGAGTATATCCTGATGCAGACAAGATGGATGTGAGCATTCTTTTATATTACTGCCTGAGGAAAAAGTTGCATACTCTTTGCTTTAACGCAGGTCTCCCCTGATGTAAGCTGTGATGTGATGCAGCTGTCTAACCATTCTGTTTTTTATGGAAGGTACATTCTGTTTTTTATGGAAGGGGCAGCAGTTGGGATTGATGGGACATATGAAGCAGAAAGGCATCAGACAAGAAAAAGAGTGTTCTCAAAGAGTTCTTATGTGGCCTTAATTATTAATCATTAGTTTAGGTAATAAATCACAGTTACTAAGTGTCATAATGCCAGCATATGACTTCATACCATTCCCTCCCATGCTCACACTGGGTGTGTAACTGTTCTTTAATCCCAAACTGAACAGATGAAATGAATAGCTGAGATTTCTTAGTAATGCAGATTTTAACTGTTTATGACAGCTATTTACAAGCCTGGTTAAGGATTTTAATTAAAACTAAGTATAAGATGCAGGCAGTTGGGCACCTAGTGAGGGTGACCTAGTTTTCCTCCTGTGGGAGGTATACCAGGCAAAGCCTACTGGTAAAATGCCCTTGGGAAAATTCAGGAAATACAAAAAAATCCAGTAAAGAAAAACTATTTAAATGCTTGTTATCCTCCTAGGTTTGAGGATAACAAGCATTTAAATGGTTGTGCTTTTACCGGATTTTTTGTTTTTCTAGTAACTGTAGTTATTCAGTTTTATTGCTTTTACTGCCTTCTTATGGCCTTGTCACCACAGCATAAGTGGACTGTTGGCTAACGTTTGGAAACACAGGGTTGCCATAGCCAGCTGATGCCCATAACCATTAGGGAGTCTGCAAAGTATCCCAACTTCTTCTTCTTTCGGCTTTTCACATTAGGGATCTTCACAGTGGAACAATGGTCCACAGAATGATTGGCAGTGGAGTTTTACAGTGTTGAGTTGCCAGCCTGGAACCCAACCTTCCACAGAAGGCACACAAACACACATACACTCACATGTAGGGCCAATTTAGAGTGTCCAGTCCACCTGCAGCATGTCTTTGGAATGTGGGAAGAAACCGGAGCATCTGGAGGAAGGACCACGGGGAGGACATGCAGACTCCACATAGAAGGCACCCCAGCCAAGAAACAAACCAGAGAACCTCTTGCTGTAAGGCAGCCACTCTAGCATCTGCACCACTGTGGCTGCCTGCTGCAAAATATCCCAACTAACAAACTAAAACAATGAGTAACAAGGTCTCCAAACATTAGCCAAACAGTTCACTTATTCTGTACTGATGAGGCCATAAGAAGGCTGAAACATGCTTTTCCACAGCTAGTGGGGTTTGGCTTTATTGGTCTGAATTTGTCCATAACAGACTTAAAAGGCAAAAAGTCATAGGCATTCAGAAGTGCCATTGAGCTGAAACACCTGAGGTTCTTAAGGGTTCATTTGTATATATCCCATGTTAACTCTAATACAAGAGGTTTTAAGAAATTGCACCATGGAAAATCTAGCTTTGCTGGGTTTTTCTTTTGGTTTTTGCTGATTGTTTTTTCTGTGTGACCTTGCTACTCAATGTTTTAGATTATCCTATTCTTTGATGTCTTGTAGACAGATTACCACACCTTCTCCTCCTTTCCTCTTCCACTGTAACAAGGGTATACCTTAGCTATATCATACTCAATTTCTATTTTTGTTTGCTCAAGTCTCAATTAGTACTGCTACTTGTATTTTCCCTTTTAACATTACTACTTGCAGTTGACCAGTTGCCTGTCTTAGGCCCTTGCATTGTGGAGTATCAAAATTCAGTACCTTTTCAACCCCAAAAGTTAGCTTTCTTTGTCGTTTTTTCCCCCTCTTTTCCCTCCAGCCTTTTCCCCCTTTACTCATCCCTAACCTGCCCTCCCATTAACAATCTCTGCTGTCATTATCTAATATTCTAGTCCTTTATCTCATGCATCATTGGGTGCTCAAATGTAACCTGTCCATAATATATATGGTCTGATCTGTCACAGGTCCCTACTATGTCATACCATTGTTCTTTGCACCAGTCTCCCAGGCAGCTGTTACATTGCCTTTTCCTTTGATTCCTCTGTCTGCTAGCTCAGGTATAGACAGCACTGCTGAGAATGTGACTGACCTTAAATGTTTCCTTTCTATGCCTATCAGTTGTCTGACTCTTCCTTGTACTGCATTAACTGCTTCTCTGGCCAAGTCCTTTCTACTTGTTAAGACTATTGTTCAGTCCTTCTGCTGCCTGCTTTTCTATTGCTTTCTAGACTGTATTCTTCAGTCTAGAGTCATCGGTGGCACAGAGTCTTTGCCTGTTTCATTCTGTATGGGTTCCTTTACCTCTCTGTCCTTCTGACTGTAGCTTTGCTGTTTCATTCTCTATGGAATCCTTTACCTCTCTGTCCTTCTGTCTGTAGCTTTGCCCGTTTCATTCACTATTGGTTCCTTTACCTCTCTATCCTTTTGAATGTATCTTTGTCCATTACATTCTCTCTCAGTTCCTTTACTTCTCTACCCTTCTGACTGGTTCTTTGCCTGCATCATTCTCTATCGGTTTCTTTACCTCTCTATCCTTCTGATTATCTGCCAGCTTTCTCCTTCTCATTCCCTCCATTTACTCTGTTCTGAACTTCCAGACTAGTCTGTTACTCAGTTTCTGAGTGAAGCCTCCATTTGTGTAATGTTTGCCTCTTTTTTTCCCATACTAGTGAAGCTCCTTTGTACTCTTATTATGTTAAAATATATCTTAGGTTTTATATTTCCATTTGTAAGACTTTTGGTGCATAGCAGTCACAGCCTCTTGGCCTTCTCCATCTTTTTAATCTAAACTATTGCTCCGCATCCCACAGTCCATTTCTTCTATCTTTTGCCTTTTCTGAGCATCCATTCTCTTCTGTAGATTTTTTTCTTCACAGTTTTGTGGGACCCTGAGTCGCCCAGCCAAAATGGATATTTAAACTAGCTAGCTTGTTACTTGTGTGTAGCCATAAAGCCACTTTTCACATTCTTTGAACAAAATGTCATTATGGCTGCACAGAATAACCTTTTACATGCTGATTATGCTTAGACTGGCTGTCCCTTTAGTCATTCAGATCTCAGACCGTCTTCCTTAGCATTTAAACATTTACTCATGCCTCACTTAGGTAAGCCACATTTTATTTAGCTGTCCTCATCACCAGATAACTTATGTGCTGATAAATACATAAAGAAACCTAAGCATCTGAGCGTTAGGAGACATAGATTGAATATAGCACACAGTGGTAACAAAGTGTGGATTTAAGGAACTGTGCTTAAGGTTAGATCCAGCTCTGAGTTTTTTGATCAATATCAATCTATTTGTAAGTGATGGTTATTAAACTGTAGGCTGTATAAAATGATGCATAATGTCTAGGAACTTAGAAATAATGAAACTGCTGTTTATAAGTTATTTGAAATCTAGGGGGATGGTCAAAGGAAGAGCCCTTTTCAGTCCATGCTAATTTTATTTTGTCTGGAAGGTGAACTGCATGGGACAATGATATGGAAAACTTACACAATAAATTGGAAAGAGTACAGTGGAAATATACCAAGGGCATCAGGTTATTTGAAAATGTAAGTTATTATGAAAGGTTAAAATATCTGAACTTGTACAGTGTCTCATTTAGATATTTAAGTAGAGACCTTATTCAGGGTATAGGCATTTAGAGACAACTACTTCTGGGAATGTCTGGGTTTATCAAAGGATAGTACAGTATCATCAGACAACCTATGTAGAACATTATATAGGAATGAGAGATGTACCAATTGGTTCTGTGAGATAGTAGATGATGCATGGGATAGACTACAAATTAAATTAAAGCAAGCAATGGACACTCATTATGAGAATGAATGTTTTGGTATATTGGTAGGCTAGACGGGCATTATTGCCTAGCCTTAAATATTTATATGTATATCTGTATGCACACTGTAGATGTTATGCTTGGTTATAGAGAGAAAGACAGGGGAGGAAAAGCAGTACAGCCAAGAACAGGATCACATCTGGATGAGATGCATGTCCAAGGCACACTGGAAGACCTCATCTTTAAAATACACCACTCACAGATTGCTATTGTGACAGCATCTAAGAAACAGCTCTATTGGGAAGAATGCAGTAGGACAACTGAGATGAAGTTCTGCTGCAATTCCATTTTACATGGTAATGATTAGGATGGGAGACCCTGATGGACATCAATACAGTGACAGTGATGTAACCGTCTCAGTATTGTCTGCATCTGTTGTACCAAACCCTAGTTCATCTTTACTGTAACTGGTAATCCCTGCATAAGAAACTCCCATGCCCTAAAACAACAGCTGGTAGGCACATTTTTACCAGGACTTCTTAATATTTCTCTATATGCATTGTCTTTTCTCTATCCAAAAACATTTTTTTTGGCAAAGTAGTCTGACACAACACTAGAAGACTGATCTCACAGACATGAGTGTATATCTTTGGCAAGTAGCATACTTGATAGTTTTACAAATGCCAGTGAGGTGACCTTCTAAGAATCTGCATTAACTGCAGTGTCATGTCATAAAGCTATGGGAACGCTATACCTTTCAGCAAATTATTTGTGAAGGTGGCAACCATGAGCACAGTGGTTGGGAATTCAGTTCTGTGCAGCATTCTTGAAAGATTTTTCAAAATCTAGTAATGTGCGTGACTATTTGAAGAACATGCCTTTTCATCTGGAACCTCCTGATGGGCCCAGTATATAGTATAGCACTCACTCTTTGTTTCATGTGCCTTAAAGACGAATACCAAGAGCCACTGTTTAGTGCCATCAGCCCCCCTACTAATCAGGGGTCTGCATGGAATACAACAACATGTGCGTGAGTGCTACAGTCTGCAGTATACTGTCCACCATATATTATGTAACATTCATGTTGATGAAGCTGGCTGGTGTAATAATGGTAGTAGATTCGTCCTTCAGAGACTGAACTGTCAATGGCCTGTTTTTGTTGTAGTAAAGACTTAACATTGATTTTTGGTCCTTATTACTGTGAATAGCCTGTTGTGTTGTAGCAAAGGCTTTAAATTGATTCTAGGTCTTTATTACTCACAAGCAGACCAGCTTTTCTGCTAGCATTGTGGTACTATCCTTCATTATAATGCCAACTGCAGTCTGAAGTCCTGTTATCACTGTCTCCTTAATGTATAGAATTGGAGAAGCATCTTTGTCTAGGGGGTTGTCACAGGAATTGTCCTCTTCAGTCCATGCTACTTTTCTTTTGTCTGGAAGGCAACTGCTTGCCATTTACAAGGTGTCCACTTCCTCATGCAGTACCAGTAATATTTTATTTAGTTTTGGGGGTTATGTAGGTAGGTACAGACATGCATTTATGGCTTATCTCTCCATGTTGGTCCCCTGCTGTATTTCTCTTTTATCTGTCATGTGTGGCTACCTCTAACAATGTCTTTTCTTTAGACTGTAGGTAGCACACTGGTTTCCTTCTAGTATGGTTACACCTCGCTATCTGCCCCTATAGCTGATATTTTGCTTTATGGCTGATCAAAATGCAGATAGGGGCCTTCTTTCTGCATGTTCTGTTGTACCTTCTTTCTTGCAGCTTGTTAGCAGATGACCTTGCCTGATGTCATGCACTCACAGAAAAGTTACTGACCAGTCAGTGAGAGTATCATTTTTTTCTGAAATTATGGCACATTTCAGATTTTATAAGTACATCTTGAAAAGTGGTCCCATAACAGTTTCCAGAAATACTTCAAATAATTAATAATCAAATCTCAATAACCTAAGAAATAAATTGAATTGTATTTCTTTGGTAAACTTGTTTGTTAAAATAAGTTACTTAAGAATAACTCTTTTGCTTGCATAGCTGCTAATCATATTTTGCTAAAGCTGCTGGTGTGACATTTAAACTAAGAGCTGGTAGTCAACTCCCCTTAACAAGAATGGCTGATACTAGTTACTGAGTGTTTGATATTCTAGATCAGTAGTTTACTCCTGTTTAGTCTGATGCTATTTGTATATCAAAGATTCTCCATGAAATGGGCTAGTGCAGCACAACAGTTTCTGAAGGCCAACTGCTCATAGCTAGTTACTGTGTAGTCTGCCTTCTGTCTGTATAGTACACGTATGATTATTTCTTGTTCCATTTTTACATGCTCGGTAACGTATGTGTGTCACACCGATCCATAATCTCTTTTCTAGGACCTGACCAAAAGCTGTTCTTATGGTTTATCCATTTAGCTAATTAAATGTTTTGTTTTACTTTCATTTGTTAATTTATGTGTTTATTTTGTTTGCTCAGAAGTGTCAGTGATGCACCAGGTAGCACACTACTTGATTTTATTTATGTGTTTATTTTGTTTGCTCAGAAGTGTCAGTGATGCACCAGGTAGTGCACTACTTGATTTTATTTATGTGTTTATTTTGTTTGCTCAGAAGTGTCAGTGATGCACCAGGTAGTGCACTACTTGATTTTATTTATGTGTTTATTTTGTTTCCTCAGAAGTGTCAGTGATGCACCAGGTAGTGCACTACTTTATTATTTATTTATTTATTTATTTATTTTACATTTGTTTACCGGGCTAGTCTAACTGGATACATGTCCATTTTCAGTAGAGGCCCGGGGAAAAAAGCTCCTAGATACATACAGCTAATTAACTTATTTCTATCTATGAGTAGCACAAATATGCAAAAGAAAAAAAATACAAAAAAAATAAGCATAAACAGCACTAAATTACAGGATAAAAATAACAATTCTAGCTAAATAATCTGTATAGGATGCAGTTAAGTAACTATAGAGCTAGTCAGGTTTGGAGCAATGACATAGCCAGTGAGATTTGAGATATACTTTCAGATTGTTTTTGAAACTGGAGAGAGGGAAGTGTAGAAATATCATTTGCTAGAAGATTCCAGGCTTTCCCTACAGTATTAGAGAAAAGAGAGTCACTGGCCTTGTTTATTTTGGTAGTATGTGCTAAGAGTTTATGTGAGGACCTTAGGGAATCTAGGTTTTTATAGGGAGTGATTAGTGTGGATAGAGCAGGTGTTTTGGATGGTGTGTAAAGGGTTTTGTGAGCTATAGTTAGTTGATGGAATTTAATTAGGTTCTGTAGTTCAAGCCAGCCTAGCTGTTTTAGATTGAGGCAATGATGGGTTCTATAAGGGTTTCCTGTGGCAAATCTGGCAATGTTATTATAGGACATTTCCAGTTTGCTGAGATTGTTTTTAGAAAGTTTAGTAAAGATGGGTGAAGCATATAGAAGAGGAGATATTAGATGTGTGTGTGCTATTGTTGTACGAGCAGAGGGTAGGAGAAAAGATTTAATCCGATACAGGAGCCTATTTTTCTATTAACAGATTTAATAGTATTGTTTATATGTATATCAAAGTTTAGTTTATTGTCGATGGTGACTCCTAGCAGTTTAGTGGTAGGTTCTGGGGATATAATAGTATTGTTGGTAGAAGTGACTGAGAAATCTAATGTGGGGAATTTACTGTTGGGAGAGAAAAGAAGGAGTTTAGTCTTTTTGGGGTTTAAGAGAAGGCATCTATGTGTAAACCATTTCTCAACTGTGTTGAAGACTTGTTGGGTAAGGTGTAGGAGGTCTGAAGAGGATGAGGCTGAGCATATAAGTGTGGAATCATCTGCATATTGTATACAAGAGGCTTGAGGGATAGCCAGGTGGAGATCATTGATGAAAATGGAAAAAAGTAAAGGTCCAAGGATGAAACCTTGGGGGACACCTTGGTTGACTGGTAGGTGGGTAGAGAGAGACTTGTGCCATAGTACGGCCTGCTGTCTTTTGTCAAGGTAGGACTGGAACCACTTAATGGAGGATATGTCAAGTGATAGGGATTTTATTATGGTGATGAGAATTTGGTGATTCACCATATCAAAAGCTTTAGATAGGTCAATGAATAGGGCAGAAGAGAGTTTGTTTAGACTACGGTGTTTGTTGATAATATCTGTAAAGGAGAGAAGGGCAGTGGAGGTACTGTGTGAAGATCTAAAACCATGCTGGCAGTTAGCTAGAAGATTATTTTGTGTTAAATGTTGAAGTAGTTGTTTATGGATGCATTTTTCCATAATTTTAGCTATAGGTGAGAGGAGGGCAATTGGTCGAAAGTTGGAAAGTTCAGTAGATTGGCCACCTTTGTGGAGGGGGATAATATGGGAGATTTACCAAATGGAGGGGATATAGCTTTCAGTAATGGTTCTGTTGATTAGGATTGATATAGGGTAGGCAATGGATTTAGCGGCTAGTTGCAGAAATTCTGCTGGTAGTTGGTCTGCTGAGGAGAGCATGGTTTCAATTTCTGAAGGAGGGTAAGTACATATGATGTAGGGATGGGTTGAAGTTGGAAGGAAGGAGAAGAGTTTGTTTTATTAGTAGGTAAAGTGAAATTATCAGGTGAGAGCTGGCTAGCTAGTGTTTGTATAGTGTTAGTGAAGAATGTGTTAAATTCATTAGCTATATTTATTGAAGTTTTGTGTTCAGTATTTTGAGGGCTAGGAGTGGTAGTTTGCCCTGGGTGGAGTAGTTGGTTGATGCTGGACCAGAACCTCTGTGGTTTGGTTTGATTTGCTTGTTGGGAAAGTAGGTAGAAATTCTTTATATCCGATATTACAGCTCTTTTTGTTTGATTTCTTAGTTGTCTGAAGGTTTGTTGGTGGATAGGACTTTGAGTCTTTTTCCAAATTTCCCAGTGTTTGTTTCTATCTTTGATTTTTTGTTTGGTTTCTTTAGATAGCCATGGCGCATGTTTGTTTTTTGTTCTAATTTGTCTGGTTGGGGCATGGCGGTCCAGGATGGTAAGAAAGTTGGAGTTAAAGTAAGTAACGGCATCGTCTAAGGATAAATTAAGCAGTGGTAACCAGTTACATGCTTTTAGTTCCATCTGGAATAGTTCTGAGTTAAAGTTCTTTTTGGATCTGATGCTTATTGTGGATGTTGGAGAGGGACAGTTGGTTTTATGTTTGATGATGTAGGTAAGTGAGTGGTCACTTAAATCATCTGGGAGAGTTCCTGAGTCATAAGTATGGGGAGGACGGTTAATAAGAATCCAGTCTAATAGGCTAGATTTTTTGTTGGATCTATTTATTCTGGTAGGGGAGGTGATAGTTTGGGAATACCCATATAGGTTTATGTGGTTAGAAGGGAGGTTACTGCAGAGGGAGGTCCAGTCTATATTTGTATCACCTAGGATGATAGTTTCTTGAGGTAGGTTTTGGGATAGCCAGGAGAGAATATTTTCCATAGTTGCTATATTGTTACCAGGGGGTATGTATAAACAGATGATATAGATAGATTTGGAGTTGTTGATAAGAAGCTTTGTGATAAGAATCTCTGCATTAGAGTCTAGAGGTGGTTTGAGGTTATGGGTGGTTAAATTTAGGCAAGGTTTATATAGGATAGCAACTCCTCCACCTTTTTTGGAGGTTTGGTCGAGTCTTAGGATATTATATCCAGGTGGGATGATCTGATTGTCCTTGGTTGTAGGTTTTAACCAAGTTTCAGTTAAGCATAGAATATCAAAGGAGTAGACTTCAGTCAGGGCTTGTAATTGTGTAACTTTATTGTTTATGCTGTGTATATTAAGATGAGCAATAGAGAGAGAGTTAGATTTTTTAGAAAATATATGGGTAGGAAACATTTTGGAGTTGAGGGGTGAGGAAGGAGAAAGTGAAGGTCCTGGGTTTGGGTGGATGTCGCCATCTATTAGAGAGAGCATTAGGTTTAGAAAGTAAAGGTTATGGATTCTACAGTAATGAAATAGACATTTCCTGGGGTTGAGGTTATTATATTTTGTGTGCTGTGTTCGATGAAATTTCGGAAATATGTATTTAGAAGTGAATGTGATATTAGCATGTGTTAAATTTGGGTGTGGGTTTAGTGAGATAGTTTCTGTTTTGGGATAATTTTGTAATGGGTCAAGTGGGCTTTCAAGAAAGGTGAGTAGATGAGTGAGAATTAGGGGAGGTAGGAGTGAAAGTATTAGTACGACTGAGATATAGGGTGAGATGTTTTGATTCTTCATTGTAGGAGTATTAATTGGAACTATGTAGCTAGAAGCTAAACTATCTTGAGAGGAGAAGGGAGAGAGGACAGTATCAATTATATTTGGGAGGGAATGTGTAGTGTGTAATTAGGGAAATAGATTGCTGAATAGTGTGAAAGGATGAAGTATAAAGAGAAGAGTGTTTATGTAGAGTAAGCTGAAGGGACACGGTAAGTAATAGGATAAAAGTGGCGGAAAGGAAATTAAGTGTTTGGACAGTGATGAGAGAGGAAGGGGTGTGGTGGAGGAGGTGTGGTCTAGGAAGTATAAAGGTAGGACCCCTGGGGGTGGGTGGGAATTGGGGGTAGGGAGGGGAGCGGAGTGAGACCGCAGGGCGAACGGAGCGGGTAGAAACAGTTAGTGAAACTGTTTCTAAGGAAAACAATCAGAAAAGCTGTATACTAAGGTAAGTCAGCAGTATGTAAGTGCTGAGATAAGTGAGGAGTCAGAGAATAGAGTCGGTGGATGAGACCGGGGTAGGAAAAGAGTGAGGAAGTAGTAGGTTTGGTTAGGTAGTCATAAGAGTCCAAAGAAATATGAAATTAAGCAAGTGGGCAGGAGGTACACAAGAGATTAAGCTGAGGTTTAGGGGTGAGACCTATGGCTGGGTTTGCTATTACAGGAGATAGGAGAGGGGGAAAGTGATTTTATTTATGTGTTTATTTTGTTTGCTCAGAAGTGTCAGTGATGCACCAGGTAGTGCACTACTTGATTTTATTTATGTGTTTATTTTGTTTGCTCAGAAGTGTCAGTGATGCACCAGGTAGTGCACTACTTGATTTTATTTATGTGTTTATTTTGTTTGCTCAGAAGTGTCAGTGATGCACCAGGTAGTGCACTACTTGCCCTTGATGCAGAAGGCTTGGGGGTTGTATTTCAGCTTGAGGTGAGGGGTTGTTGATACTGCAGATCAGTATACAGGGAGTGCTGTGCTCTTAAGTGTGTTGGCATTTGGATGAGATGTCAAACTGAGGCCCCATCTGCTTGAGTTGGTGGTAGCTCAGGTAGATGTAAAAAATGCCACAGTTTTTATCTAAAAGAATAGGAGGGTAGTTCTCCAATACCTGGCCAAAGTTTACCCTAGTGCTATAAATACTACCTTGGGTCTCCCCTAAAAAGAGGCCACTAGCCTAGTGTCACTAGCTTGGTCAGCAAATGACAGATAAATAAATAAAGTCATCAAATTAATGTGTCTCAAGTGTAAAATCACCCACTCCCTAAATATCTTTTTTTGCAAATTACATTGTTATGTCATATGTGAAGGTAAGTATTCCTTTATTGTACTGACAGTCTCATAAATATGTTGATAAAAGTATCTGTTGCAGCAGTTTCATTCTGAACTGTTAAGTTGAAACAAAATTATTCTTTACGGTTTGTAGGTTTATATACACACATAGATCAGTTGTCCTCCTCACGTACAAGTTCAACCAATTCAGGTATACTAGCTGTTAAAACTGCACAGCCATTCTTGCATGTAGGCTAAGTCCATAACTTCAGTATTTCAAATGCAGCCTGTTCACATGTCTGTGATGTTTATCATATATTCAGAACAGAGCACTGCTGATGATTTCTACACTGTTATTGATTGTGTTAAATCAAATGCATCAGGACTGATCAGTTCTGGTTATAGCTGTGCTTTTTATGATGTACATTATAGCATCAGCATTCTATTGTAACCAGACCTGAAAATTAACCATAATGCATACTGGACATCAGACCTTTGAGGAGTATGGCTCACTGTTAAAGTTTAGTTTTGTGCTTATTACATTTCTTGGCTTGAAACAGCTCTTCACTGTTTCTCCCAGAGGCATAAGTACTAACATTCTTTCTCATATAAGACATTTTTGGAACAGGATCAGGGATTGTCATCTGTTGATACAAAATTTGATGAGGTTCATCTGTAGAATAAGCTTGGGCATACTTACTTGGGAAACATAATACGTTAAAGCATATGTTCATGTGTGTGTGTGTGTGTGTGTGTGTGTGTGTGTGTGTGTGTGTGTGTGTGTGTGTGTGTGTGTGTGTGTGTGTCTGTGTCTGTGTCTGTGTGTGTGTGTGTGTGTGTGTGTGTGTGTGTGTGTGTGTGTGTGTGTGTGTGTGCTTCTGATAGCTACAGTCCTTCTAGAAGATATTTTCTGTAACTAGCAGTTTGGCATTTTTGAGTACTGACACTAGAAATCTTGTTTTGTCTTTGTTCCGCCCCACTCCCCATAACACTGCTTACGCCTTCATACAATGCTTCCTATTTCACATGCAAGAACTGGTACGATGAACCAAGGCATTTTGAAAATTAAAATATGATTTCAAGAAAAAAGGATGCATTCTGAAACTGACTATTAAACATTTTTGCTGGTGGGGGTCACCTCCTAAACCCACTGTATAGAATTAAGCAATAACCAATGACGTGGTGTGGTATATTGAAGATTTACCCACAGTTGGTGTGGTTTAATCAAGAGGGTGAAGCCCAGGTGATTAAATAAAGCCAACCATGGGTAAATTTCAAAATACCACAACCACGGAATTGGTTATTGCTATTATACAATGACATTATTTAAGAAAAAAAATACGTACTTTTCTTAAATAATGTCTTTGTATAACGGCGCATTACTGTTCTTCTGTGGCTGGTGGTATACTGCTGCATTGTTTTGATGTATTGCACATGCGTATGGGACTTGCGTTCCCATGCATATCCAGTACATCAATGCTTTGAAAAGGAAGCAACGGAGAAAAGAAAGTCTCCCTTGCTCCATTTTTGTTTTCTTTCTTTTTTTTTTTTTTTGTTATTAAAAAAAAAGTTTCAGCTATTATAGGGGTAGGCGAGAGAGAGACAGAATGGAGGAAATGAAAAGAAAATCAGGTACGTGTCTTTAGTTTTAAATAATGTACCTGATTTTCTTTGTATTTCCTCCGTACTGCCTCGCTGGTATGTCTAGAGTGCGGACTATAGATTTTTTTAATTTTTGTAAATTTTTTATTTATTGTATATTCTGGATTTACAATGGGCATGGTGGTTGGGCTGGCCAATCAATGTGCTCATTTTCGAATATTAATGGACAGTCATTGTATAATCTTCATTCCCTCATCCTTGGTGCTTAATAGGTTAATAGGTATACTAGGCTACTAGGCTAACAACCCTAGTGGGCTTTTGTTTAAAGTCTATCAATGTTTCCCAAATGTATCTGAAAATTTTGATACCTTGGGGTTGTTTTAAGGAGTATATGTAGGCCGGTCATGGGTGATCAAGCATTTACAGGCTGATGCAGGTGTTAGTATAGAGGTAAATTACAAGAATGCTGTACCTTAGAGTAGGGGGAATTCTCTGAAATATAGTAACCTTGGATATAATATTCATATGAAGCATCTGTTTGTAGATATGAAAGCACTTACCTTGTTTTGTATGCATTTTTCTTTCTTTTTATATGGTGTTTTAAGTTTGGATTAAATATTTCTAACCTGCACAGTGAGGCCATGTTCCAGTCTGCTTTTTTTGCTGTTTTTATAGTATGCATACCCTCAAATTTGTGCCTTCCACAATTTTATGGCCTGCTGTTATGTTCCATGAAAGTTAAATTGGTACCCCTCTTTTTACATACGTAAAATGTCACAGTATGATGATACAGACTACATAGGAGTCCTCACAAACTGTATATCATATGTTTGTTTGAACAAGCTTTCCTGGAAGAGAATTCTTTAAGCAGCAGAATAAGTTGTGGTGAAGATTTTCTCTCTCATGGGTCACCTTCATTTTTTCTGGATGTCTCTGTGCACTGGAGATGTGTGTATAACTGCAAACTGATAGCTCATGTGTTGATAAAATCTGCCTAGGTACACTGAGTGAACCTAGATATGTATCCATACCTCTCAACTGACCAGTTTTGTAGACTGTCCAAATTTCTGCCTGATATTTTTGGTCTGTCTCTCATAAAATTTGCAGTTCTCTGACAAATCACTGAATAGTAACATACATTTGCACTTCATAACTCATATCCTTCATAAAATGCATGCTAACACAAATATAGGAGACTACTAGGCTAATAGCTCTGGGGCCCTTACAAGCCTAGCCAAGAGTTTATCCCAAATAAAGAAACCTCAGTCAGCACCTGTCACCCCTGTCAGTGAGGGACATAGGTGGAACCCCTGGGACAAATTTGTGGTTCTACATCCACTAATCAAGGTTGCGCTTGAAGAGGGTCAGTGGCGTACTTTGTTTGACGTGTATGGGGAGTCTATTCCAGAGATAGGGCAGCCTCTGGGAGACAAACCTGTCTCTCCAACAGGTTTTGTTAATGTCACATATTAGATTTAAGACTTTTGATCAGGTAATGCATGAGAAGTTAGACTTATGGATATGGAGCATCTCTAGTACAGCAGGGTCTGAAATTGCCTTGTAGGTGAGAGACAGATCACCACTAAGCAATCCGTACAATAACGGGTAGAGTGATAGTGATTTGAGCCTGCCCACATAGGACAGGTGTTGGAGGCCATGTGGATTCTCTTTGTGAGGTAGTTCTGTGTCTGTGACCTTTCCAGTTGGTGCAGGTGTTTGGAAAGGTACATACCAAATAGGGCATTGTACTCCATTATTGGCCTAATGAGGGAGGAGAACAGAGAGGTAATAACCTTCTTTTTTCTGGATGCAATCCCTTTACTGATGAGATGAACCAAGTAAAAGGCTTTTCTGACCACTGCCGCTACATGATGGTCAAAGGTGAGATTGTTGTCAACCTGTGTACCAGGTCTTTCAACACAGGTTGCGTGCTTAGGGGGTTGCCGTTGATGTGGTATTCAGCAGGGGCTCTGTTTTTTCTGAATGGTATGATAATACATTTTTTTGCATTTAACTTAATGCCATGACCTTGGCACCAGTCATTTGTTGCTGTGATACCCTCTTGTAGTATGTTAACAATGTTAACATCATTTGGGGAGTCAATGACAGTACCCAACTTACAGTCTTTGGCAAACTTAGTCAGCCACAAACCTTTGGTCTTTGTCTGGACCTCTGAGAAGTAGATGCCAAATGATAGGGGTCCCAGGACAGATATCTGGGGAACACCATTAGTGACAGGTCTGCTGTCGGAGGTGGTAATACCTATTTTGGCCTTGTGGGTCCTATCAGTGAACCAGATGGCCACCCACCTGGAACTTTCTAAGTTTATAAGAGCAGTATTTAAAAGTCATCCCTATTTGTAGTCTGTTTTCCATCGTTATGTCAGGCTTTGTCCACATTTTTTGCGCTAAGAGGTTAGGAGGTACATAATGTATCTAAAAGGTAAAACTGTATAGATCCAGCTGTGGCAGTTCAGTTTTGTTTGCCTTCTCTTGATATATACCATTGACCTGAGCTAGAGCACAGATCTTGAAAATTCATACAGGTATAATATGCTTTGATGAATGTAGCAGTTTGAGCTTATAGTATTGGATGTTTAGGACCACTGTTCAGTCAAACAGAGTGACATTTTACATGCAGAATATTTAAGTCACACAGCTCTGACAATCAGGATGTATCTTACGTTAATTTATTTTTTCAAATGTGGATAATTGTTTTTTTTTTTTATTTAATCAAAAACAAAGCCAAGTACCTCATAATAACATTTGAATATTAACCACTAGCATCTGCATTCCTTTGAACTAGAATTGGCTAAGTCCAAACATCCATAGCCACATTTTTCTGTTAAGAACTGTCAGTGGCACCCTACTATGCAAAGACTGGGTATGTAATAGCCAGATACTAGTTTGCTGGATGGGGATGATATACAGAGACCAGGGAAATTATGTGGATTTGCTGTTCTTGGTGAGTTGAAATGGATAATTTTGAAAACAGCATGTAATAATATTCCACTAAGAATGAAGAAATGTAGTGTGGAACATAACCTGCTAAGCCAAAAACCAGGACAGGACACTTAAAAAACTCATACAACTGAGATTTGTTCTCATGCACCCCCCCCCCCCCGACACTAATTGTTATGTCCTGCTTTTTGCATCATACACAGTTAAGCCAGCTGTATGGTGTAGAGGTTTTTAGTTCTAGATGACACTGATAATCTGGTGCAGTTAGTGGTCTAGGTGACAGATGAATTGACTCAAGGGTGCATAGCTGATGGCTTACTCATCCTGGGGGATGTGTCAACTCAGCCTAATGGAAGGGCTAGTATGGCAGCTCCTGTAGTTGCCCATCAATAACTCCTAATTTACTCTAGCCATGGTTAGCTGGTCTGCAGAGGGCACACTCACACTGGTCCAAAACTGTGGGCATTTCACCTTGAGTTTGAACTAATGAGGCAATGTTGGGGCATGCAGAAAAAAGATCTCCTAAAATCTACTGGTAGTAACTTATATCTCCTATCTCTTGCTTTCCACTCTCAGTATCCTAGGTTGCTGATACCAAAAGGTACAAATAGGCCAAAAGACAATGGGTACTTGCTAGTTTCAGGGGCAGGGTCCAATTTATATGGATATATATCTATCCATATATCTATATATCTATCTATATATGATATTTTATATATATATATATATATATATATATATATATATATATATATATATATATATATATATATATATATATATATATACACACACACACACACACACACACACACACACACACACACACACACACACACAGATAGATACATGTAGATATATTTAAAATATGCAGTTTGTCTGTAGACTACAGTGGAGGTCCAATATGCCAAGTATACAGTTCATAATTTTTTGTCAATGGTTATCTATAGTGTTTTTTTTGTTCACTAATTCTTCACCACAGGGTACAGTTTTCCCTTCCTGGGGTATAGAATTCCCTTCCTGATGCATCCCATTTACCAGACTCACTGTTACGAGACAAATGATGTGGCCTTGAATTCAGCTGGCAAGCAAACATTCTGCAGCATAGCATGTTATATTGCTTAATGTATGGTGTCGGTCCTGTAGAAGTCAAGCTGTCTAATGCACATCTTCAATTGCTGTCAAGGAAAAATGTGAATCTCCTGAAATAAAAAAAAAATACATCAGTGTGACATACTGAATACATGATTATATCATTTGACCTTCATTAAATCTGCTTATGAAGGCTGTCTCCTTGTGGTAAGTACATAAAGAGAAATCCTAGAAATAATCTATAGTGGGCCAATTGATTTGCCTGGTCAACAAGTAAATTAAAAGTAAGTTCACTTATTTAGGATTACCACTGCTTTAGGCCTGACCTCTATGTGACGTGTCTGACATAGAGGATAAAAAGTCATAATAATGTCTAGGCACCTGAAGATGGTGACAAAAATTCATGAAGTTTGTTTCAAAATTGTGAAATCCAGAGAGAGCACGAAATACAATATATTGGATAAGTGTGAGTCAGAAGACTGAGCAGATGGTAATCAAATGTAAATGTCTGAAATGTCACAATAAAAAGAGCAATAAATCATAATGATTGCTGAATCATCAACAGAGCCAAGGCAAAAGAAGGATCCAATTTCTTTTGTTTGAATTGCAGGAAATATCCACTACTGACTGACCTTTATTCATACTATTTTGCTTATAAACAATACAGCAAAATATAATCCTACAAATCAAATTCATGTTTGCTAGAGATGATATTTCTCATGCTGAAGGCATTGATAATGGTCAACAACAGTGCTGCAGAGAATTTAAGTAGTTTACTAAACATTTCAACTTTCAGTACATTGCATTCAACTCACTGCAGCACATTCTGATGATAGCAACGCAGGAAAAGGACTACAGATTGTCAAAAGAATTTTGAAAAAAGGCATTTCTTAGCAACTCTGACCCTTACTTGGCTTTGACATATATCACCATTAAATTGTGTACTGTCTCCTGCTGAACTTCTGATGAAACACAGAGCATGATTAGCACAGCACTGCTGTTCAGCACAAAAGCCAAATAAAGAGCTGAAACATAGGAGAGAGCTTTTCAAATTCAAACAAAAACTCAGCTACAGCAAATCAGCCAAGGGTCTGAAGCCATTATCTCTCAATGATGTAGCAAGAACTGAAGACGGAATGGTAGTAACAGAAGAGCTACAGTTCTTCAAGAAATCACCCCAAGGTCATATGAGGTGACGTCTGAAGATGGCAAAATCTACAGAACGAACAGCACATGCCTGCTGGGAACCGCAGAGATAATGAGGAAGTTAACTCATTGCTGTAGAAACTCTTTTTTTAACAGCTGAATTGTCTCCATCATCGGCTGAGAGGTATGGCCACACAACACAGTTGGAATTACAAACAGCACCTGATTAGCTGGTCTCTCATAGCAGACAGATGAGAATGAATAGCTCTGGAAAAAAAAATGATCTCTTGAAAACAAAGTTATGCATCTTGACACAGAACTATGTCTAAGCGATGTAACCAATGCAGTTGACAATAATGCATACTTCTTTATTGTACAGTGATTTATGCAGTTAAGAATGTCACCAATACTGCCTTTTTTCTGTTTTAGAGATGATGCAAATACAAAAGTAAATTATAGATAACTTATAGACTTTCTGCCAGTCAGGTAGTTCCCCTGTCAATATGCAATTCAGGGACTCTGTCAGGAACTATAGTTTTATACAGTACTTGTCAGATATTCTGCATCATTTTGAGGTTCTACATATCTCTGACATATATTTTCTCATTAAATCCACCTAGATTTTCTAAGCATCAGCATGTTGCATTTGTCAGAACAGTCTTTGGATGCTAACAGATAAATAATTGAAGTAACCACCTCCTTATCATGTTTCATATGAAAAAATGCAAAAAACTATAAAATTCTGAGTATTCTATTTATAATAGAAAAATAATCTGTTTGTCCTCAAGTTGCACTTTCTGTCTCTTACTATAAAATACGTCTTGCACATTTTCATCTCCAGTTTAATGCTATGTTTGTGAACAGTAACTAGATTCAGTACAATATAATGTGTATACTACAGGAAATGGCCTAAAATTATATAAAATATAATGTGCATACTACAGGAAATGGCCTAAAATTATATAAAATATTTATCAATCTTCTTCTACTTAAAATCTCATTGTTGTCTTATGGGTATAATAGTTTGAACTAATATAATGACTATTAAATAATCCAATAAAATCACTTTTAACTTGTTTAATATGTCCATACATAAGTACTGCATCTTTAAAGAAACTGTCAAGAGGGTCATTATCAAAATGATGAAGCCAAGGTATGAAGCAAAGGGTGATTCTTTCCATACAACTATTGCCTTTTCCAGTGGTGACAGTCGTATACAGCAGACAAACATGTTTGTTCTTTGCTGTGATAAAAAAGTCCAGTAAATTAATTAAATTGGTCTTACTCAAAGCCTTTTGAAGAGTACATCCCTTTCTCAGTGTAACTTATTTCAAAACTGTAAAAAAATAAAAAATAAAAAAACAGATGTGGGCATATTCCTCTCTATTTTCTCTTGGTGCCTTAAAATGCACAAATAATCAGTTTTATTTTTTTGCTATTCAACTGCAGGATTTTTAAGTATTGCAGAACCATCCATAAACCATAGACAGATAGATAATAGATAAGTAAATATACATCTATATGGAAGTGTAAATTAAATCATATTACATATTAAAGTTTAGAGTTTCTTCAAATGCAGTTTTCTTTGCATTGAAGAG
The DNA here is from genome assembly GCF_019279795.1 of Protopterus annectens. Classification (NCBI taxonomy): domain Eukaryota; kingdom Metazoa; phylum Chordata; order Ceratodontiformes; family Protopteridae; genus Protopterus; species Protopterus annectens. The sequence goes on along the minus strand of NC_056743.1, from coordinate 1,109,357,481 downwards.
TTTTATTTAACAGATACTTTATTGAAGTACAGATAATATAATTTTATCTGTCAACTTCAAATCTCAAATCCTAGGAAAATGTTTTAAATATATTTTAATAAATAGCATGTTAGTGTAAGAATTGCAATCTTGTCATAATTATCAGTCTGTACAGACCCATTTTCTATTTTTTAAGCTCCCACTTCCATGTAGTAACTTGGTTCCATATTCTGTTTCAAAATAATTAATAGTAGGGGTCATGAAATGCAAAGGAATCTCAAAATCCTGATGATTTAGCAGTTCATTATTTTAGAAGAAGGAAAAATTGTATGTATATCTATATAAATCAATAAATATGAGTCTATTTGTGTCTATTTATCTATCTCTATGTATATATATATATATATATATATATATATATATATATAAAACTCTTCTCTTTCTCTGTATATATATATATATATATATATATATATATATATATATAGTGGGTAAATATGTATAGCTGTAGGTAAATCTGTATCTATATCTATAGCTATATATAAGCTCATAATTAATTTGACAGTTTTTAAAGTAGACATCTTTTTTTTGTCAGAACACTAAGGTCAACAAAATAGATGGTTAACGTTTGTGCGAGACTGCACAATTCCCTGGGGTTGGGGAATATGCCCATGCTTAGTGCCTCATCTTGAGATCTTGGATTTAGTTTATATAATTAGCAGAGGCCCACACAAAAAACACTGCATTAAAGTTGCATACTCCCAGGTTATGTCTTGGTTCATGAGCAAAAGGTTGTCAATGTTATTTTTTTTTTTTTACTTATATTGTATCAACATTTGGGTGTTTTACTTTTTGTAATATACCCATGTATGTGTGTGTGTGTGTGTATGTGTATATATATATATATATATATATATATATATATATATGTGTGTGTGTGTGTGTGTGTGTGTGTGTGTGATATATATATATATATATATATATATATATGTGTATATATATATATATATATATATATATATATATATATATGTGTATATATATATAAAACATAGAGATAGATAGAGACATAGCATCATAGGAAGTTACTAGGCTAAATGCCCTAGAGCCCTTATAAGCCTAGCCAAGTTCTGCCCTTGTTTCTATGATCAGCACCTATTGCCCCTGTCCCAAGAGAGACACAGGTGGAACCCCGGGGATGAATTTATGGTTACCTATCCAATCATCCAGATTGCACTTGAAGAGGGCCAAAGAAATGCTCGGCTTGACATGAATTGGGAGTCTGTTCTACAGGTGCTGTAACCTCTGAGAGACAAACCTGTAACTCCAGCTGGTTCTATTAATGTCACATACCAGGTTACGGTCTTTAGAGCGAGTAACTCATGAGCCATTGGACTTATGGATATGCAGCAATTCCAGCAGAGTCAGAGATTGCCTTATATGCAAGGCAGATATTGCCTCTGAGTAGTCTGTATGAAACAGAGTAAAGTGACACAGATTTCAGTCGATCCCCATAGGACAGATGCTAAATACCTTGAATCCTCCTTCTGAAGAACTTTTGTGATCTCTCCAATTGCTGCAGGTGCCTGGAAAAGTCCATACCAAAACGGGCATTGTACTCAATTATTGCCCTGATGAGGGAAGAGTACAGGGAGGTTATAACTTTTGTTTTTCTGGAGGCAATGCCCTTACTTATATGATGAGCAATATGGAAAGCCTTTCTTACCACTGTGGAGACATGGTGATCAATGGTAAGATTGCTGTCAACCTGTGTGCCCGGGTCTCTCACCACTGAGTGCATGCTTAGGGTTGCTGTTGATGTGGTAGTTAGCAGGAACATCACTCTTATCGAAACGGGTAATAATACGTTTTTTGCATTGAGGTTAAGGTTGTGACTTTGGCACCAATCATTTGTTTGTGTAAGACCGTCTTGTATGATATTGACATAATTTGGAGATTCTATAAGCACTCCCAGTTTGCAGCTGTCAGCAAACATTTTAAGCCACAGACCTTTAGTTTTTGCTTGTACCTTTGAGAAATTGATTCTGAACAGTAGAGGTCCCAGGACTGATCCCTGTGGATCACCATGGGTTACGTGCCTGTTGTTGGAGTTGCTTTCCCTATTTTGACTGTATAGGTTCTATTAGAGAGCCATTAAGTGACCCAACTAATGATATAAGGGCTGATACCTAGCTGGGTGAGTTTGTTAATAATGCTTGAGTAGGGAATAGTGTCAAAAGCCTTGGCCAAGTCCAGGTAGGCTGGATGCACAGTTTTCCCCTCATCCAGGGCTCTGGTGACTGTCTCGAAGAGGTCCACCAGGTTTACCAGGTATGATCTCCCTTTGACAAATCCAAACTGAGTAGGGTCAAGTGTTTGGAGATTACCTAAATCTTTATTGATAAGGTCAATGATGATTCATTCCATGGCCTTGTAGATAAGGCTAGTCAGGCTAATCGGTCTATAGATCCCAGGAAGCACCACCCTTGTGTAAGGGGATAATGGTGGCCATTTTCCATTCAGCTGGGATGAAGCCAGTGCTTAGACTATGATTGAAAAGTGTACCCAGTAGTTTTGCTAATTTTTGAAGGAGCCCATGTAGGACACAGCCTGGGATATTATCAGGTCTCATAGATACTGTGTTTTTGGCCTTAGAGAGGGCATTTACAACCTGTTCTCTAGAGATACAAGGTGGGGGACAGGTGGAAGGAATGACATGGGGTATATATGGTGGGGACAGGAGAGTGAAGTTTTCACAGAACCTTTCGACTAACAGGTTTGCTATGTCCACAGGCTCAGTGTATGTGGTATCATTAACTAGCAGTTTGGTGCAAATCTGGGTCTTACCTTTTAGGCTACGGATGTAACTAAAGAACTCCTTATGATTGTCCTTAGTTGAGAAAGCTAATCTGGAGTCGTAGTTTTCTTTGGAGGACTTCACAAGAAGTCTTATTTTCTTGTTTAAGCTAAGGAGGGAGTGTTTCCAGTTTAGGGCACGGTCCCTCTTACGTTTGAACAACAATGTATTCCTCTTATTGTAAAGCCTGTTAATGGCAGTTGCCCACCAAGCAGGTTTGCTCTTCCTTGAAGAGCTTGTTTTGGTCCTATCAGGTACGGCTATGTCAATGCAGTTATACAGGTATTTCTAAAAAGCACTGGTGCAGGACTCTGCATAGTTGCCAGTTACATCTGAGAGTGAAGGTGCAGTGAAGCTATATTTATACCATCCCGTAGAAGGATATTATCTGCTTTGGAGAAGTTTATTAGTGTAGTTGCTGCTGGGGGGTGGGTCCGGTGTGAAAGTGACTTCAAATGGGACTGATTTGTGGTCTGATCTGACAATGGAAGACCTCACGAAGCAGATGCTACAGTGGTCCCTCATGTTGGTAAGCACCAGATCCAAGATATCAGCATCCCTAGTTGGGGTGTCCACCAGCCAGTCCAGGGCACTGGAGTTAATGAACTCGAATATGTATTATAACTATACACATGTATGTGTACATATGCACCTGTGTCTGTGCATATACTGTGTGCACATATGTATATGCATACATTTTTTAAGTAAGGAATGCATTTTACTAAAATAGTTATCACAGCAAATCTGTGCAACAACTTGCATATTTTGCTTACATGAATGGAGTCAAAACCACTCCAGTGACTGCATGTGATAATGCTTGCCATGTTGTTTTATCTCTTGGGAAGAATTAGCCTCCTATCCAGGAATTGCTCAGACAACAAAAGGGTTACTGTGAGAAACTCATATCCTATTTAATTATCACACTGTTATTCAACCTCAGACCATCTTAAACCTTGAGGGAGGTCACTGTTTAAAATAGTGACACTCCTATGGGTGCAAAACACAAAATCAAATTGCCCAAACTATACATGTACACACACACACAGACACACACACACACACACACATATATATATATATATATATATATATATATATATATATATATATATATTAGCTGGGAGACTGCACAGAGTCAGACTCTAGGAACACTTCCTGGTCTTATTTACTTGTATCTGCCATTACAGGATGCTGGAGATCCTCTAGTAATATTTCTGTGATCATCACCCAACTGGTCTTTGACAAACAGAACATTTCCCTACGAAGGTACTTCATTAAGTAGCTGCTCTTTTACCTTATAATCTTTTTAATAGAAAGACTGAGTCAGTTTCAGCCCAGACTAAAGGTATAGATTTGGTAAGAGTATCTTGATCAGAACACTTAGCAAAAGCCCATGTTTTATTACCTCTTGTAGTGATAACAGTATCCACACATTTGAATTATTAATTAAACCTGGTGAAACTGATATATATATATATATATATATATATATATATATATATATATATATTTGTGGGTGATTTTACAGATTAGTACCTCGCAGGATGCGCAGTAGCAAATCCCGCCCCGACACGCCCCTAGCCGGGCTACGCAATATTGACATGTGTCATCCTCATGACACCATGTTTTACATAACTAATTACTGTAAACAAACACAACATACATTTTTCTTATAAATTCCCCACTGTAGACTGGTCAAGGAGTTGGTAAATATAAGTAGGGGGGTGCAGGGGGGCATGCCCCCCTGGAAAAACATTTATAAAAGTGGTGTACGTTGTGTTTTACGTAGTACCTGTGAGGGACTACTCTGTAAGATAACCAAACTGTAAAAAAAGATGTACATCACGTTACTTAAAGAAAACCAATTTCAGAAGGAGTTCGTTTTAGTAACCTCAACAAGAGCAAACATTCAGTTTGGTTGGTTATCTTACAGAGTAGTCCCTCGCAGGTACTACGTAAAACACAACGTAACCCACTTTTATAAATGTTTTTGCAGGGGGGCAGGCCCCCCTGCACCCCCCTACTTATATTTAACAACTCCTTGAACAGTGTACAATGGGGAATTGAATTGGAATTCGCTTTCTTGCTTTTACTGCAAGAAAGCACTGCATATGTAACACATTTCACATTTGAAGTAGCTGTCGATGCTGGCCTTGACAACTACACCTGTCAGTCAAAACTGCCAATCATGCCAGACACGCCCAAAGCTGTGCAGTACAGCCCGCGAGGTACTAATCTGTAAGATAACCTATTTTTGTTAGTGCATTTATGGAGCAAGGTAACTTCAAACAGATTGCACTCCCAAGGACCCTATGAATTAAACTCATTTTTGACCATACTTGTATTTGTTCTTACTCTCTGCCTGTGGCACACGACCTTTTATTTCTGAGCTGAAACAGAAGGATCCATGGTGTTATGGTCTAATCCAGTGACTTAGACAGATGCCAATGGTGGGCGGGGTCTATAAAGACCTAGCTTCAACATTGGATGCTGTGGCTAACTGCTGGCAACTAACTTCCTGTGAACTACATGTTCATCAGAACTTTGTCTCATTGAATACCATTTAAGCAGTGCTGGTATAAAGCCAGCTAGGAGTAATCATGTGCTTCAGGAAAAAACACTTGGTTTCCCACAGAGGAAATATGTTAGTCTGTAGACATGCTGTGCTTCTCCCAAACCTTCTAATACCTGTTTGCATTGTTGTTAAACTTGATAATGTAGTTTTACTCTGTGTGTGTGTGTGTGTGTGTGTGTGTGTGTGTGTGTGTGTGTGTGTGTGCATAAGTAAAATGATAATTTTAGTGTCTTACTCTGTGTCCCAACTTATAGCAATATAGCAGCCAATGGCTTTCAAGACCCTTGGTATCTCCAGGCTCAAGTGTGGAACCACAGAGTAGGAACCCTTCAGTTTATGGCACACTCATGCTGGTCCAAATCTTTAGAGAAGCATTATAGATCACTGGGTTTGCCTCATCTTCTTCTTTCAGCTTTTCCCGGTTAGGGGTTGCCACAGTGGATTGGCAGTGGAGTTTTACGGTATCAAGTTGCCAGCCTGGCGCCCAACCTTCCACAGAAGGCACACACACACTCACACCTAGGGCCAATTTAGAGTGTCCAATCCACCTACAGCATGTCTTTGGGATGTGAGAGGAAACCGGAGCACCTGGAGGAAACCCACAAGACCACAGGGAGGACATGCAGACTCTGCACAGAAGGCAACCCAGCTGAGGATCGAACCGGTGAACCTCTTGTTGTGAGGCAGCAATGCTAACCACTGAACCGTGGCCACCCTAACCTTTTTAATGACTCTATTCCTTCAAATGTCCAATGGACTCTAGTCATCCTCTTTCAAGTTTGTGAGTTACAGTTCAGGTAACATAACTATCAGAAATATGTGAAAGTGATAATTTGACTTATCAGCACAATTTTCCTATTTAATCTATAGCACAACCATGCTTCTAGCAGAAGAGAAGACTATAGTTTGAACAGCTTCTAAATTACTTTCAAGCAATTGTGCAAGAAGCACTACAAATGGCTTCACTTCTCTTATAGCATCATCTCTGCAACACTGCAAAATATCAGCTTTGTAGTACATACTCAAAGCAGTCACCAGCTAATTTAAACTTACCATGCTTAAGTGTAGTAAATGTGAATGTTTGCCCTGGAGTTCCACCTTTGCTTGTAAAGGCCACTAAGTAAGTAAGGTATGAAGTATCCTTTGTTAGCGAAGACAACATGCATTCTGTAATGTTAGCATCCACAGTTACATTGTCGGCTTGCCTCATCTTAAGAAGTGTAAAAACTTCCTGTGAAATAAGCCTCCTAGTCTTCTGTATAATAACTGCAGTGAAACTAGCACCAGAACTTTGGATTTAAAAGTATGGGTGATAAAAATTTTGCCTTTTGCACCAGCTGCAATATTACATGATTCTCAGAAACTCTTGTAATCTTAGTTATTTCTGCATTCACTTATCACATTTACAGCTGACACAAAATTTTTTTTTTTTTTTTTTTTTTTTTATGCATTCAGCTGGGATCTGTTTTGCAATGTATAGTGACATATTTTCTTAATATGCATTTCTGGTGGGAAATATAAAACATTGCTTTTCACATGTGGTTGTAGAGTTGTATATAAATCTGTCTGGATAAGGCCATCAAAACCATTTTCAACTATACTTCCTGTCTTCCCACATTTTGATAGATATGGATAATCATTCTGACTTCATTCTTATTATAAATGAAAGAAAAATATAATAAAAGCAACAACAAGAATTTAACCAGTAGGAACCTCCACACTAGCAGCTTGCGTGAAGATGGTCTATCTCATGTGGTTATATGGACTCCCAATGCTTTATAAGTTCAGACTTCAGCTGGGAGCACTTCATCAGGAAAGTATGTTTTTCTTGCATAATATACATTCAAATTGATCGGATTATGCAAGTTATGACCTTTATGAGAAAAACATTCCTCAGAGAGGAATAACAGCACTCTTAGAAATGCTGAAAACATTAAGGATTGTACAAAGTTTGTGTTGGCTCAAAGCAGTCAGTACAGAGCTCTTAGATTATTTCCTGTGTTTTGAAATGCTGACTTTTCTGCATTAAGCTTACATATATTTGGACATCTAAAATAAAATAAAGTTATGTACCATATTTTTGAAAGGGAGAGTCACTGTGCTGCTTGTCAGGTGTTTGATATGCAGTGGGGAAAGACAGATGACTAGGTTCTTCTCTTGGGTTTAACCTGAGACTGATAGCTGTTGAATTTTCCCAGATCTGAATGCCACAGTTTCTAGCATGCATATAATTATTAGGTATGGAAGAGAACATGGTAACATTAGGCGTAAACATTTCTTTGGCATCCCTGATAGTTCTGTAAAGTTTTTATACTTTATTTTATTAGCAGACATAGCATATTTACACATTACAACTTTTCTATTTGCAAGGGGTTCTTTTTTAGCTTTATTAATCAATTAAAATCCACAGATTGAATGTTTTGGTCTTTGTGTTTCACTGTTGCAATCATCACCTGTGGGTTATCCTTCATGTGGTAGCCCTTGGCCGACTCGAATACCAGAGTCAATGTTTTTGTGTCGACTGCAGTCGCCTGTAGTCTGACGTCAGGTTGTCAGTGCTATAAAGCAAGGCAGCTGACATCATTACATCAGTCTTTCTTGTCATAGAGCCCATAGCAGAAGCAGTTCACACAAGTGCCGGTCGGTCACTACCAGAGAGAATTTCAGCTAAAAATGTCTAAAGCTAAGTACCCCATTGGGGACCCTTTTTTCTTGCATTAACCGATGTCCGAAAAAGTTAACAATCATCTCGCCTGTGGCAAACAGATCCCACACCGAGGCTTTCATTCTTACTGTGCTCCTTGTTTAGGCCCAGACCACAACATCCCCTGTTACCGGTTCTGTGCCCTCTTTAATGTGAGAACCATTTGCCGTAGAGCTCTTATTGTAGATAGTTATTTTTGTGTTCCATCTTCGCATTCCGATATGGCATCCATTAGCCAACAGTTCCGTGCACATTCTGAAAAAATGCAGAGATAAAGAGAGAGACAGACCACACAAGGCTAAGCCTTCTGATGACTCTACTGCTAAGCAGGTCGTCGGTTCTCTGTAATTCAGTGAGGTGCTTTTGCAGCTCCCGATGCCTGATTCAATATCTACACAGGCTCTACTGAGACCCTTTTGCAGTCTGGTATGCCGCAGAAATCTTCTTCATCTTCTGAGGCTTTGGTTGACGCTGCCTCGGTTGGGTCCGGAGCCACAACACAGGCACCAGCTTCTGAGGAGGCCTTTCACACTACTGAATCTAGACAAAATGTCTTCTCATCCGACTACTGTTTCTATCCAACAGACGGATTCTTTCAGGCCTAGAAGCCAGGCCACTCCTAGAAAATCTGCTTCTAGCCACCATCTTGCTCTTGCTCCACCACCCTAAGCACAAATGCTCAAAATGGTGGAGGATCTCATCTCCCTTATCCTGGGTGGTTGAGCCACAACTTCTAAAAGGAAAAGGCACCCTTCTCCAGAAATTACGACAGAACAGGATTCTGAGGTATCTGACTATTCAGATTTTGAAGAGGAACAGCAACCTCTGACTGCTTATGGAGAGGATTCAGATGCAGAGGAATCCATTCCTTCCGCCTCCCCTGCAGAGAACCTTTCCTTTGGGAAAAGCTTTCACACCATCTGGGAACATTTCCAGTGGGAATGTCAGGACTTCCCCCAGTCTAAAAATAGACTTAGATAGATGTCCTTCCAGAATGCAACTGCAGTCATAACATATGGGTTGTCCTGCCTCAGGCAGCCCTCAGTTGGCCAGATTCCAAAGTCTGGGTCCGACGTCGGCTGATGTCGCATTTCTCTCCGACGTCAGAGCGGCTGGAGTACATAAGCATCAGCCGACGCCATCTTCTTCAGTCTTTCTTGCCGCACGGTGCCCGAAGCAGAAGCAGTTCGCAAGTGCCCTGTTGGGGACCTTTTCTTGCCTCAGCCGATGTCAGAAATTACTGAAAAAGTAAATAATTGTTTACCTTGTGGTAAACAAATACCTCATAAGGATTTCCACTCTTACTGCCTTCCTTGCCTTGGCCCAGACCACGACGTCTCGGCTTGTGCCGCCTGTGCTCGCTTCAATAAGTGCACTCTAAGGCGCCGGGTGGAGTTCGCTGAAGACTTTTTCGGTGAAAAATTCGATTATACAATGCCGTCGGAACTACCGACATCGCAGACTCCTAAGAAACGAAAAGACAGGGACCGACATCCTCAGCCCACGTCTTCCACCGACACCACGCCAAAACCAACCGCGAGTGCCCCGGTTCCCTCTGAGGTGGTTATTTCACCGCTCTGAACCGAAGACACCGCATTACCGATACCTCTGATACCGGAGACCACACCGGCGCCAGTTATTGATTTTCCTCCGGATACTGAAACCGAGGAAATGCCCGAGACCATTGCTGTGGATAAGGTCACTCCTGCACGTGGAGCTGCTAGGCCTCCCATGTCCATGTCTATCAAGGCCTACACACATGCTAAGGCAACCAGCAAGACCAAGCACCTTACTGCTAAAGCCTTACCTCAGCCTACTCCTGAAACACAAATCATGACTATGGCCGCAGACTTAATTTCCATGATCAGAGGTTCCCAGGCCCATCCTGAGAGAGGATCCCAGCCTCCTCCTGATAAGAGGCCCAGGGTTGAACCCTCTGACCCTCTCCCTTCAGATGAAGATTCTGAGGATTCTGTTCACTCCGATAGCCAGGAAGAGCCCTTCCAGACCTATGAGGACTCAGATACAGAGGACTCCATCCCCTCGGCCTCCCCTCCTGAGGATATTTCTTTTGGGGAAGTTCTGCATTCCATGAGGGAACATTTTAAGTGGCAAGGCCAGGAATATTCTGATTCCAGAAAGCGCCTTTGAACCTTCCTTAAAAAGCCCCAACACAGGCCCTTAGCTATACCTCCTGTGCTTGATGTTTTGGATGATCTATACTCTGACTCCAGTGTTACCCCTGATACTCTTCCTCCTGCTCCTGTCAAGCCTGACAGATACTATAGGGTCCCAGAAACACATTCTCATTTTACTTTAGGGCCCATGCTGTTGATTTAGAAACAATTTCACAGGGACCGAAAGGGGTTTCAGCTACCACCTCCAAAAATCCTTTGCCTTCCAACAGGGAAGCTAGGTCATTAGAGAGATGGGGGAAGAAGGTTTACACCTCCACTACTTTATCTATGAGAGCTCTCAATTGTCTCTTTCATATGTTTCAATATCAGGATTACCTGTTAGATGATTTACAGAAAACATTGGCCTCTCCTGAACCTTTAGATAGGAAGTCTTTGCAGGAGGCTGTACATAATTCTCAGCAAGTTAGCAATCACTTTCTTCAGTGTGGATATGATGCATTGGAAGCTTCATGTAGGGCAGCTATGACAGGGGCGGTCATTCGTAGACATGCATGGTTAAAAGAACAACCTCTACCAGATCATGTTAAGGCAAAACTTCTTGATGCACCCTTGGAAAAGAACAAGCTTTTTGGTGCTAATGCTAAAGATGTGTTAAAGTCCATTGAGGAAAAAGCCAAGTCAGTTCAGACAGTCAAAGATTTCCTCCAGGTTCAGACACCCAGATTCAGCAGGAAACTGGTCCTTTCCTAATCCTGAAAGATTTCAAAGGGGCAAAAACAGGTGTGGCCGAGGAAGAGGACAATACAGAGGTTCCTACAGGGGACGACAATGGCAACCAGCAAACCAAAGAAGTTGACACAGGGGTTTCTCCTGCCCCACAGGGACAATCTCAATGACTTTCCTCTACTTCCGCTGACCAAGGACCAAACAGAAGCTCCTTTGGGCAGAAAATTATCTCTGTTTTCAGACAATTGGCACAGATTGACAAAGGACAAATGGATTTTGGACATTATAGACCAAGGTTACAGGTTCCACTTTCATACCTTGCCAAGAAAACAAGGCATGCCAAACCTACCACAAAACCAGAGGGCAGAGGCTATCAAGCAAATTTCTCTGCTTGCTCAGATCAAAGCAATAGAAAAAGTTCCACAACAAGAACAAGGCCAGGGGTTTTATTCAAGACTGTTCCTTGTTCCAAGAAAAGAAACTCAATGGAGACCAATACTGGATTTGTCCACATTAAACACTTTCCTCATAGTACCAAAGTTCAAAATGCTGACTCTACAGCAACTCCTTCCCATGCTGGGCAAGGGGTCTTGGCTGATTACTCTGGACCTCAAGGAGGCATACCTGCATGTCCCTATCAGACACAGCTGCAGAAGATACCTCAGATTTCTTGCAGGGCCAGAGCATTATCAATTCTCAGCATTGCCATTTGGCTTATCTACTGCACCCAGAGTATTCACAAAATGCCTGGCTTCAGTAATTGCTCATTGCAGGCTCCAGGGGATCCAAATTTACCCGTACCTGGACGACTGCCTCATACAAGCGGACGACAAACTGATTTTGACAAAAAACTTGAATTATGTCATACAATTGCTACAGGCTCTGGGATACACAGTCAACTTCCAAAAGTCAAGACTTCAGCCATCCCAGCAAATAACCTTCTTAGGAGCCAAACTAGTCACAGCCTCTCAAATGGCTTACCTGACAGAAGACAAGCAAAAGAAGTTAACTCATTATTTCAAAGGTTTGGCAAAGCTCACCCAGATGACTGCAAGGATATTCCTACAGGCCCTGGGTTACATGGCATCCTGCATTCTCCTGGTTCCATTAGCAAGACTACACATGAGAAAGCTTCAATGATACCTAAAAAGCTTATGGTCTCAACACAGCAACAACCTAGAGACAACCATATCGCTCATTCCATGCCTACAAAAGGAATTTCTATGGTGGGCCTCGGTAAGCCAGGCAAACACAGGTATGTCGTTCAAAAAACCTCAGATAACACAGACCATGACCACAGATGCCTCAGACCTTGGATGGGGGGCACACATGGAGGGCAGATGTGTTCAAGGACAATGGTCTCCAAAGGTAACACATCTGCATATCAACCAAAAAGAAATGCTGGCAGTAATGCATGCCATCGAGGCCTTTCGACAACAACTTCAGCAAGGCCACCTGCTAATACGGACAGACAGCACCACTGTGATGTGGTACATAAACAAGCAGGGGGGGCACCCATTCTTACCCCCTTTGCAGACTGACAATGAATCTTTGGGAAAAATCACTGAGCCTAAACATACAGTTGCAATCCCAGTTTGTTCCAGGCAAAGACAATGTGCTGGCGGACAGCCTAAGCAGGAATTTCCTAGACCCCCACGAGTGGAGGTTACATCCAGAAATCTTTATATGACTCACCTCGACATGGGGCAGGCCAGAAGTAGACCTATTTGCCTCCCACCTCAATCATCATCTACAAAAGTTCTGTTCAAGGACATATCATCCACAAGCATGGAAAATAGATGCTCTCTCATTCAACTGGAACTTCCTAAAAATCTATGCATTCCCACCTCTGCCACTGATGACCACAGTATTACTAAAGATCAAAGCAGAGAAGCCCAAGGGGATCCTAATAGCTCCAGACTGGCCAAGACAACACTGGTATCCACTACTACGGAGCATATGTCACAACAAAAAGTGGGCCCTTCCCCAATGGCCCCAACTTTTGACTCAACACAACTTCAAGACAGTACATCCCAACATTCAGACGCTGCAGCTAACAGCTTGGGAGATCCCATGAATAACCTCAATCTATCTCTCTCCAAGGAAGTTCAGCAGATACTAACAGAAGCCCAAAGACCATCCACCAGAAAGGTTTACTCAGCAAAATGGAAGAGATTCAGCATTTGGAATACCAGCAAGGGTCATGATGCATCATTATTGAACATCCCACTCATTCTGGAATATTTGGCAGATGTGCTACAGAATGGACTCTCATATTCTTCCATAAAAATACATGCTTCAGCTATTTCAGCTAGATACAACACTGATCCACCTGTGTTTTCACATCCTTTGTTAAGGCAATTCCTTAGGGGAATCAAGAATATAAAGCCACCAAGAAAGGCTCCAGTACCAGCTTGGGACCTCAACTTTGTCCTAGAAAAACTGACTCTACCCCCCTTTGAGCCAGCAGCTTCTGTGGACTTACAATTTCTCTCATGGAAGGCAGCTTTCCTGTTGGCAATAACCTCAGCAAGAAGGGTTTCGGAATTACAGGCCCTAATGGCAATACCACCGTTCATAACCTTTCACAGAGACAGGGTCTCCTTATGAACCAACCCTACCTTTCTGCCAAAAGTGGTATCTAGGGTTTCTTTAAATCAAGCAATTCACCTGCCTACTTTCTTTCCCAATCCTGAGAACAAAGGGGAAAGACTGTTGCATACCTTGGACATTCACAGACAACTTCGCTACTACCTGGACAGAACCAAGACCAGTAGGAAATCTGATCAGCTTTTTGTAGCTTACGCCCCTGGAGTACAAGGAAAAGCAATTTCCAAACAGCCTATTTCAAAATGGATTGGACATTGCATCAGATTCTGTTATTCCTTCCATGGAAAGAGTGTACCAGCCAATGTCAGACCACACTCCCCCAGAGCTACAGCCACCTCTACAGCATTCTTAAGAGGGGTGCCTACAAAAGACATTCTAGAAGCTGCTACATGGAGCTCCATGCATACATTCTCCAAACACTACAACCTCCCTTTATATTCCATATCCAGAGCAGGCTTTGCTTCGGCAGTCCTGCAGGGATTGATAGCTACACCATCCTTTTCTTAGAGCATTCCACCTCCCCCAGCTAAGCTATGGTATTCAACCCATATGTTATGACTGCAGTTGCATTCTTGAAGGACATAGTACAGTTTTGTACCTACCATAAATGTAGATGTCCGATAGATATGCAACTGCAGTCGGGTTTTCCCTCCCTCCTTCCCCTCTATGCCTTGGGTCCACTCCTCTCCCTGTTATCCTTAGCTGGGAATATCTGTTATGGTGTATCTGTTTATTGCTTATTTATTTGTCTGGAAACCTGCTTTTGTCTTCCAATTTGATTACAACCTTCCTTGGAGGGCACCTGGCATCTGGGGCAAGAAACACTGAAGAAGATGGCGTCGGCTGATGCTTATGTACTCCAGCCGCTCTGACGTCGGAGAGAAATGCGACATCAGCTGACGTCGGACCCAGACTTTGGAATCCGGCCGACCGAGGGCTGCCTGAGGCAGGACAACCCATATGTTATGACTGCAGTTGCATATCTATCGGACATCTACATTTATGGTAGGTACAAAACTGTACTTTTCTTGACCTGCCCAAGCACAGACTCTTGGCCACCCCCTATTTTAGAAGTGGTGGATGATGTTTTCCATGAATCCAACTTAGCCCCTGATGCCCACCCACCTGCTCCCAGTAAACCTGACAGGTATTATGGAGTACTGGATTCTCACACATATCTGTACAGAAATCCTGCTATAAACCCAGAGGTCATTACTCAGGGACCTAAAGGAGCTAAGACTAGTTCTGCCAAGAATCCTATTCCTTCTGACAAGGACTCCAGAGCTCTGGACAGATGGGGTAAAAAAGTATACACATCTGCAACCTTAGCTATCAAAATACACAGTTGTCAATTCCATATGTTAAAATATCAGCAACACACTTTGAAACTATTAAAACAAAAGATTTCTACCTTTTCTGACAGTGCCAATTCAAAAGAGTTAGCAGATTTCCTGCACTCTGCTTGTCAAGTGGCAAAACACTCTTTACACTGTGGATATGATGCCCTAGAAGCCTTTACCAGGGCAGCAGTGTCAGGATCTGTCATTAGGAGATATGCATGGCTGAAGGAACAACTTCTCCCTGATCATGTCAACTGTAAACGTATTGATGCAACCCTGGCTAAGGAGTACTTGTTTGGAGTTAAAGCAGAAGAGGTGCTTAAAAGGATGGAAAACAGAGTAAAATCTATGCAAACAGCTAAAGATTTCTTTCAGGTTCAACCTCCCAGGTTCAGCAGAAACTTTCCCTCTAAGCACTGGTCCTTCTCTGCACCTAGCAGACAGGGCCAAGGTAAGCCACCACAGGGACAGACCGTCCAGGCCCCTATTTCAGGCCTAGCAAACAGTGGACCACTTCTGCCCCAAAGGCAGGAAATTCTAAGCCACCCTTCTATGGCAAAAACTCACAATGACTACCCCTACCCCCTCTGTCCTCCCTTTACTCACTAAAAGCTAGGAGGAAGGATCTCCCTCTTCAAAGAAAATTGGCTTTCTGTAACAAAGGACCAATGGATCTTAAAGATAATTTTTCAGGGATACAAATTCTCTTTCACAGAACTCCTAATTCCAAGAGGGTACCCAGACTTGACTCCAAATCAGTGGGCAGATGCATTGAAACAGGCCCAAACTCTCATATCCCAGGGGGCAGTAGAAGCTGTCCCTTCAGACCAAACAGGCAAAGGCTTTTATTCCAGACTATTCCTTGTTCCCAGAAAAGAGGGCATTTGGCACCCCATCCTGGATCTATCCATTCTGAACACCTCCCTGGTGGTCCCCAGATTCAAAATGCTAACCTTGCAGCAGCTGCTGCCTATGATAACAGAAAATGCCTGGTTAGTGACCTTAGACCTAAAAGATGCCTACCTCCACATCCCTGTAAGGGAATCCTGCAGGAAATTCCTGTACTTCAGAGCAGGATTACAACACTTTCAGTTCACTGCACTGCCCTTTGACTTATTTAGTGCACCCAGAGTATTCACCAAGTACTTAACCCCAGCCATAGCATTTTGTAGATGTACAGATTTACAGATTTACCCTTACCTGGACAACTGCCTCATTCAGGCAGAGTGCAAAGAAAAGCTGCTCCAGGACCAGGAAGATCATTTTCTTGGGAGCTCTGCTAGACACAGCATCCCAAATGGCCTTTCTATCCACAGAAAAGCAGAGCTTCCTGCCTCTCTACTTTACCCAGCTGGCTTCCAGAAGTCACCTCACTGTGAGGAAGATGTTCTTCGTGTTTCACTGTTGCAGTCATTCCATTTGGGTAATCTGCTGGCAGGTTGCCCTCATTCGGCCTGATTAACAAAGTCTTGGGTCTTGCGTCAGTTGCTGTCCCTTCTTCCATGACGTCAGGTCGTCAGGGGTATAAAACATGCAGCCGATGCCATTTTCATCAGTCTTTCTTGCCGCGCTTTTGCCTGAAGCAGAAGCAGTTCGCAAGTGCTGGTCGGCCAACTCCTAAAATTTTTGTTTTCGAGTTTCAGAACTGATGTCTTCAACCTAAAGCTAGGTACCCCGTTGGGGAAACTTTTTCTTGCTCCTTACCGATGTCAGTAAAAGTTAATAATTGTATTACTTGTGGGAAGCAAATACGTCATAAGCATTTTCATTTGTACTGTATTCCTTGCGTAGGCCCTGACCACTACGTGCCTTGCTGTCGGTTTTGTGCTAAATTTAATCAATGCACTATTAAGCGTTGGTATATTTTTGCATCAAAATATTTAGACTCAAGATTTAACTATCCAGAAATGTTGTCAGTTAGCAATCCGACTACTGGAATACACAAAAAAATGCAAAGAAAAAGATAGTGACAGACCATCAAGGTTCAAAACCGACAGCGAAGCTTCTCCTAAGCCAGTCGCCGGTTCGCCGGTACTCAGTGAGATGCTTTTGCAGCCCCTGATACCCGCTACTTTTGATTCACAGGCCTCTATTGAGACCCATTTGGAGTCTGGTATGCCGCAAGACACTTTAAGTATTGAACCCATGGATGTCTCTACCTTAGATGGGTCCAGAGCCACTGAGCAGGCTCCTGCTTCTGAGGGTGTTTTCAGGCCTAAAGATTTGTATATTAAACCGATGCCATCTTCAAAACCTAGGCCAAAATCTACTTCTATGTCTAAAAAAACAACGCTTGGGCCATGTGCACAGGCCTCTATGCCTAAAAAACAAATTATCAAAATGGCTGAGAATTTAATTACCTTGATCAGGGGTTCCCATCCCCCTCTTGCTAAGAGGCCTAGGCAAGGCACTGACTATGAATCATCAGATCAGGTTTCTATTTCTTCTGATTCCTCTTCTGATCAGGAATTATCTATTCCACCTTATGAGGACTCTGATGCAGAAGATTCCATCCCCTCTGCTTCTCCTCCTGAGGATTTTTCTTTTGGAGAAACTTTGCATACCTTAAGGGAACACTTTCACTGGAAGAGTCAGGATTTCTCAGAATATAAAAAGAGGCTTAGGGATTTCCTTCTTCTCCCTCAGCATAGGCCTTTGGCTATACCTCCAGTTCTAGACATTGTTGATGATGTTTTTTCAGAATCCAGCATGGCTCCTGATTCTCTGCCTCCAGCTCCTAGTAAGCCAGACAGATATTACAGGGTTCCTGACTCCCACAAATTCCTTTTTAAAAACCCTACTGCTGACCCTGAAACCATTTCTCAGGGTCCCAAGGGCGTTAACTTCTACTGCTTCTACTGCTAAAAATCCTACCCCTTCTGATAGAGACTCAAGAGCGCTGAATAGATGGGGTAAGAAGGTCTACATGTCTGCAACCTTGGCAATCAGGGCTTTAAACTGTCAATTTCAGATGCTTAAATATCAGCAGCATGTCATGGGCTTACTTAAACAGAAAATGATGTTGATTTCTGACTGTGTGGAAAATAAAGAGTTGCAGGATTTATTGCATTCAGCTGAACAAGTTGGAAAGCATACTTTGCAATGTAGTTTTGACTCCTTGGAGGCCTCTTGCAGGGCCGCTGTAACTGGATCTGTAATAAGAAGGCATGCTTGGCTCAAGGAGCAAAATCTGCCTGATCATGTTAAAGCAAAATTGTTGGATGCTCCTTTACAACATGACAGTCTATTTGGTAATAAGGCAGAAGAAGTTTTGAAAAAGCTGGAAGATAAAGCTAAATCTATACAAACTGTAAAATATTTCCTACAAGTGCAGCCACCCAGGTTCAGTAGGCACTGGCCTACGAAGAATTGGTCTTTTCCAGTACCCACAGGAGCCACTCAGGTCAAACCCAGACACTCCAAAGGCTCCAGGTTTCAGTCACAAGGAACCTACAGAACAAAACAATGGGGTGCTTCCACCTCCAAATCTGGAAGTAACAAGGCACCTTCTATAGTAAACAGTCTCAATGACTTTTCTCTGCAATCACCGAGCACTTATCTGTTGGCAGCCCCTTTGGGGGGAAAACTGGCACTTCATGCACAAAATTGGCAACTAATTACCCAAGACAAGTGGGTTTTAAATGTAGTATCCCAGGGATACAGATTTCATTTCCACACATTGCCAATCCCAAACAGATGGCCAGATCTACCTCCAAATCAGTGGGCAGAGGCCCAGAACCAAGTAATTTCAATCATGAATATGGGGGCTATTCAACCAGTACCAGAAAGGAAAAGGGACAAGGTTTTTATTCAAGACTTTTCCTGGTACCCAGAAAAGACAAATCCTGGCATCTAATTCTGGACTTATCCATTCTAAATACATTTCTGGACATTCCAAAATTCAAGATGCTGACTCTACACCAGTTAATTCCTATGCTAGGCAAGGATGCCTGGTTGGTAACTCTAGACTTAAAAGAGGCTTACCTGCATATCCCATTCAGAGAATCTTGCAGAAGATACCTCTGCTTCAAAGCAGGCTATTTGCATTACCAGTTCTCTGCAGTGCTCTTTGGCTTATCTACTGTGCCCAGGGTCTTCACAAAATGCCTGGCACCAGTAATTGTATTTTTGCAGACAAAGAAACATTCAAATTTATCCTTACCTGGACGATTGTCTAATTCGGGCAGAAAACAAGGACACTCTTCTAAAGCATCTGGCGTTTGTAAAAAGGCTTCTAACTTCTCTAGGGTACACAATAAATGAAAAGAAATCACAACTGGTACCCTCTCAAATAATTACATTCCTAGGTGCAAGCTTGAATACAACTGCCCAGATGACTTACCTCACACCAGAAAAGCAAGTTCAATTGATGACTTACAAACAAGTGGCCACGAAAACCCAGCTATCTGCAAGACAAATTCTGTAGGCCTTGGGGTTCATGGCTTCCTGCATTCTAATAATTCCATATGCAAGACTGCATATGAGGAAACTTCAATGATACCTAAAAAGCTTATGGAGTCAACATTGTCACAGCCTGGAAATAATGATTCATTTCATTCCTTGCCTGCAGCAAGAGTTCCTATGGTGGGCAGAGGACTGTCGCCAAAACAAGGGACTATCATTCATTCCATCCCCTGTCACCCAAACCCTGACTACAGACATGCCATATTATGCTTGGGGGGTGCATCTGGCAGTGAGATGCATTCAGGGCCAATGGAGCCCAAATCAAATGCACCTACTATCTAGGACCTTACCTACCTAGGACTATCTTCATCCAGGACAACTACTGATAAAGACAGACAACACCACAGTCATGTGGTATATAAACAAGCAGAGAGGTACCCATTCCTACCCCCCCCCCTTTGTAGACTAGCCATGGCTTTGTGGAACTCAGCCTTGACATACCAAATACATCTACAAGCTCAATTCCTGCCAGGAAAGCAAAATACTCTGGCAGACGAACTTAGCAAAAAATCTTATGGACCCACATGAATGGAAACTGGATCCGCAAATCTTCAGCATGTTGACATGCAAATGGGGGAGCCCAGACATAGATCTTTCTGCCTCACCCCAAAACTATCAGTTGGACAAATTCTGCATAAGAATTCATCACAAAAAAGCTTGGAAAGTGGATGCTCTATCCTTCAGCTGGAAAAACTTATCAGTCTATGCCTTTCCTCTTCTGCCTCTGCTCTCCAAGATCTTTCTAAAAGTCAGACAGGAAAGACCAAAAATGATTCTGATTGCTCCAGACTGGCCTCGCTAACACTGGTACCCTCTCCTATGCAATATGTCGCACCTTCTTCCGTGGTACCTGCCTCAGACACCTTATCTACTGTCTCAGCAGAACTATCAAATTCTGCACACTCAGCTCCAAACTCTGAATCTTGCAGCATGGCTAATCAACTAATTTCACCAGTTACATCTCTCAGCAAACCTGTGATGGATGTCATTTTGGAGGCTAGAAGGCCTAGTACTAGAAAATCTTATGCTGATAAATGGAAAAGATTCTGTGCCTAGTACCAAGCACAAGGAATAAGCACAGCAATGCCCAATATTCCTTGGATTCTGCAATATCTGATGATTCACAAGGGCCTATCTTTTTCTTCCATAAAAATCCATGCCTCTGCCATTTCAGCTCATTCCAACACAGAGCCTCCCCTCTTTTTGGCCCCTGCTAAAGCAGTACTTCAGAGGGGCCAACAATTTAAGACCTTCCAGAAGAGAACCGACTCCTGCATGGGACCTCAATTTTGTGTTGGAAAAACTCACCCTACCTCCTTTTGAACCAGCTGCTACTGCAGACATAAAATTAATCTCTTGGAAGATAGCCTTTCTTTTAGCAGTCACTTCAGCTAGAAGGATTTCAGAACTACAGGGTCTCATGGCAGTGGAGCCTTTTATTATCTTTTACCCGGACAGGGTGGCTCTCAGGACCAATCCATCCTTTATGCCTAAAGTGGTATTTAGTGTGGATATTAATCAGACCATTCATCTGCCAACCTTTTTCCCAAATCCACAGAACAAGGGTGAGTGGATTTTGCATTCATTGGATGTACACAGACAACTAAGATTCTACTTAAACAGGACAAAAATCTCTTAAGAAAATCTGAGCAATTCCTGGTGGCATTTGCTGCAGGGGCAGAGGGAAAGGCTATTTCAAAGCAGGCTATTTCAAAATGGATAAGCCATTGTATTCGTTTCCGCTACATGCACCATGGTAAACCTGTCCCCAACAGGATCAGATCCCATTCCACCAGGGCTGCATCTACTTCTGCAGCCTTTCTCAGGGGGGGTTCCTACCAGAGACATTCTAGAAGCTGCTACCTGGACCTCAGTTCATACGTTCACCAAGCATTACCATTTACCTCTCTTCTCTAAAGCCAGAGCAGGCTTTGCCACTGCTATCCTGCAGGACCTTATAGCTGCTCCTAATGCTGTATAATTCCATCCTCCCAACCAAAGCTTTGGGATTCTACCCAAATGTAATGACTGCAACAGTGAAACACTAAGAACATAGTACAGTTGTGTACACTTACCATAAATGTAGATGTTCAAGTGTATTCACTGTTGCAGTCCTGGTTACCCACTCGCCAGCCCCTTGTTTTTCTCTTACTATACCTCTTCTTTCCTTTACTATGCTCAAAAGCCTTTTTGGTGTATTTGCTTTTATTTGGAGGTATATTTTTTTGTATTCTAAATTACATGTGTGTATATATATATATATATATATATATATATATATTTTTTTTTTTTTTTGCTCCCCATTTGGGGGGCACCTGACATCTGGGGCAAGAAAAACTGATGAAAATGGCGTTGGTTGCATGTTTTATACCCCTGATGACCTGATGTCATGGAAGAAGGGACAGCAACCGATGCAGGACCCAAGACTTTGTTAATCAGGCCGACTGAGAGCAACCTGCCAGCAGATTACCCAAATGTAATGACTGCAACAGTGAATACACTCGAACATCTACATTTATGGTAAGTGCACACAACTGTACTTTCCTGCAAGCCCTGGGATACATGGCATCTTGCTTCCTTCTAATTCCTCTGGCCAGCCTTCACATGAGAAAACTTCAGTGGTATCTAAAGAACCTCTGGTGTCAGCACTTTCAGTCTCTGGAGACTTCTCTCCCTCTGATCCCATGTATAAGGGTTGAGTTTCTCTGGTGAGCAGAGGCCTGTACCAAGAACAAGGGTCTTCTCTTCACCCTCTCCCCCACCGGCCAGACCATCACCACTGACGCCTAAGACATTGCTTGGGGCGCACACCAAGCAGGCAGGTACACTGAAGGTCTTTGGGATGCCCAGCACCTTCTCTTACACATCAATCAGAAAGAAATGATGGCAGTACACAAGGCTCTGACAATCTTCAAATCCCATCTTAGACCAGGGGTTCTCCTTATAAAAACAGACAACACCACAGTAATGTGGTATGTTAACAATCAGGGGAGATCCATTCTTACCCTCTGTGAAGGCTAGCCATGAACCTCTGGCTGACAGCTGCCTTCATGGGGTCTACACCTAATTGCCCAATACCTACCAGGAGTCAACAACACCCTGGCAGACCACCTAAGCAGAAACTTACTGGACCCCACGAATGGCAGCTCCACAGGGAAATCTTTCTGCAAATCACTCAGGAGTGGGGGACTCTGGACTTGGATCTCTTTGCTTTGCACCTCGACCACCAGGAGCAAAAGTTCTGTAGAAGGGAGTATCACCCCCTAGCATGGAAGGTGGATGCCTTGACCTTCCCCTGGAACTCCATCTTTGTGTACACATTCCCTCCTCTGCCTCTTATTCCCAAAGTACTGATCAAAATGAGGGAGGAGAGACCAAAGGCCGTCCTCATTGCTCCAGATTGGCGAAGACAGCATTGATACCCTTTACTGCGCAGCCTGACCTTACAGGCTCCCAAGCAGCTTCCCCTGATTTCAGACCTCTTGGCCCAGGTGGGAGGGGGGATACTGCAGCCAGACTTGCAGACTCTCAATCTTTCAGCATGGCTTATACTTTAAGAGCTAACAAGGAGTCCCTGTTAAGCAAACAGGTCCTAGACATCATCACAGAGGCCAGAAGGCCCAGCACCAGGAAACCTTATGCAGGGAAATGGAAAAGATTCTGCTCCTGAAGCCAGTCCAGGGGGGTCAGTACCTCCCATCCTTCCATCCCTCTTATCTTGGATTACCTAGCTGAGTTACTCAAAAGTGGCATCTCCTTCTCTTCTATTAAAATCCATGCCTCAACCATTTCAGTACATTACGATTCAGACCTACCCCTCTTCTCTCATCCTTTGATTAAACAATTCCTCAGAGGGGCTTCTAATATCAGACTTCCCATAAGGCCTTCCACACCAGCCTGGGACCTGAATTATGTTTTAGAAAAACTAACCTTACCTCCTTTTGAACCTGCTGCTTCAACAGAATTGAAATCCCTCTCCTGGAAGACTGCCTTCCTACTAGCTATCACCTCAGGCAGAAGGGTTTCAGAACTTCAGGCAGTCATGGCTGTCAAGCCCTTCATTATTTTCCATGAAGACAGGGTCTCCCTGAGGACTAACCCCTTATTTATGCCCAAGGTGGTATCAGATGTGACCCTCAACCAGGCCATACACCTACCCACTTTCTCTCCCAACACTCAAAACAAGGGGGAAAGAATTCTGCACTCACTAGATGTGCACAGACAACTCAGATACTTTCTGGACTGTACTAAACCCTTCAGAAAAACAGACCAGATGCTTGTCAGCTTTGCTCCAGGGGCAGAGGGGAAGCCCATTTCCAAGCAAACCATTTCCAAATGGATATCACACTGTATCCATTTCTGCTACAGACTTCACGGGAAACCCCCCTAAGTCTATTCATACATATTCCACTAGAGCAGCCACCCTTCCACAGCCTTCCTCAGAGGAGTCCCAACCAGGGACATCTTGAAAGCTGTCACCTGGACCTCTCTCTATACCTTTACAAAGCATTACCACCTACCTCTTTTTTCTAAGTCTAGGGCAGGGTTTGCCTATGCAGTTCTGCAGGGCTTACTGACCCATGCGTAGAAATCTAACCTATCCTTCCACCCCTCTCCTCAGCTTTAGAAATCCTCCCACAGGTGATGATTGCAACAGTGAAGCACAAAGAACATAGTACCATTGTGTACACGTACCATAAATGTAGATGTTCAAGTGTATTCACTGTTGCAGTCCTGGTTTCCCTCCCTCCATCCCCCTTATATCCGCTTCCCCTAGGTGGGCATAAGCTTCCTACGGTGGTTTTTAGCCACCAAGGCCACTTTACCTTAATTCCTTGTGCTTCTGATGGGTTAGGGCAAGAAAAACTGATGTAGTGACATTGGCTGCCTTGCTTTATAGCACTGATGACCTGACATCAGACTACAGGTGACTGCAGCCGATACACAAAAACACTTACTCTGGTATTCAGGCTGGCCGAGGGCTACCACAGCAGGGATAACCCCACAGGTGAAGACTGCAACAGTGAATACACTCGAACATCTACATTTATGGTAAGTGTACACAGCTGTACTTTACTTGTTTTGATTCGCAGCTTTGACATCACCAAGTCTATTTAACAGCTACAGAAATCCTGTTGATACAAATATCAGTCTGGAAAGATGGCTTAATGTTTTTTTTTTAATAAAACATTACTGGTCTCTATCCTACTAAATTATGTTACATTTCCACAGCCATCTATAATACTGCTTAAAAGATTATGTCTCAGAGCAATACATTTTGTCTGTTGGGTTATATGTAGTTTGTAAATGGTGGATTGCTACCAAGCACTTGAATGAATGCTACAAGAAAGGTAAAACTTGAGACTTGGGAGAGGATTTCAGAGGTATCACTGTAGGCAGGATGTCCATCAGAATCAGGATGGCAAACTAATCCTTACCTGAAATTAGTTTATTTGTTCTTATCCTATTCTGTGGGGGATTCCTGAAACATTTCAATGCATTTCCAATACTTACTCTGTGCATTTCCTGACCTTATATCTGACCTAATTGGTACCTATTCCTAATGTCATACCATTTAGGAACTTATCTGTTTCATCATAATTAAGTACCCAGTTAATTGTGCTAGATTGTTGTTTACTGTTCTTATTGTTGATTACAGTTTTTGTCTTCTGTTTTGCTGTTAGCAGTTTCTTGTGTATATAGTTCTGTCACATATAACATATTTACTCTTCACAGACATCTATGCCAATTTGTCTTTAATTTAAATGTATGTTTTGCTTCTAATTACTCAGTGAATGCAGTAGGCAGTCTTTGCTGGAAAATGCCCAAGAAACGTATACAAGTTTTACCAGATTAAGCAGCAAGGATACAATTAGCAGTCAGCTAGGCTTTATAATCGGGAAAGTAATAATAATGTAGCTTGTCCGAGCATTATCTGCATAACAAATTTATGTAGGAATGACATATATTTATATATGCACAATCACATACATAAGAATAAATGTTAGCATGGACTTGCTTATTGGCAATGAGAACAGTCAGATACATTATTCTGTATGGAAAGATAACTGTATTTAATAATCTGAGCAGTTTGTGATTTTATTTTATAGCAGAATCTTCCACAAACGCATATCCAAAATAATTCTGTGGAGGAGGTTTAGGTATAACATAATTATTCAAGGATACGATGTAAATGGAATTTGCAGAGGTGATCATAGATTATTGGTACTCAATTATAAATCTTGAGTACTACATGTGCTGATGGAATGTGGCAGGGAAGAAAGAGTATAAAAAGAAAAAAAGGTGATATATTTGCTTTATATTAAGCTTACAGATGGTTTCAGTAACAGGAGCAAGATCTGCAACATTTAGCAGTCGAATAGTAAAAAATATTTAGATAATTTATAAATGAGTGAGTCTTAAAATGTAGCGCAAAGCTACCATTCCTTCCAAATATTTACCATGTTTCTGACATGGTGATGCTGATGCAATGGATTTTGTTCCTTAGCCTTGTGTAATTTTTATTGCATTAGGTAGGGTTATAACAGTCTGAAAATGAACGTGTCTCATGCTGAATATCTTGCCGTATCTGTTTAAAAATGACCCCATAGTTGTTTCCTCTTTAGGGCTATAAAACCCATCTGATGCTATAGTTGCAAAAATTGCAAACAGAGAAGTATAGTTATACAAGTAAACTTGCCATAACAGTAGATACTTGAATAATCACCACTTTGCCTTTACTATATAGCTGATATTCTGCCAAGGATGTAACACTTGACCATCTTCCAAAGATTCAGGGCACCTTCTGTGCACCCAAACCGTCAGTTAGCTCAAGCCGAACTTAGTAAAAATACAGGTGGAGTAACCTTTCTCCCTCCTTTTTAGATTTGGGAAAGAAAACAGGGAGATGGATAGTTTGGCTTTATGTAAACTTGGCTACCACTTTAGGCAGAAATGAAGGATTAGTTCTGAAAGCAACCTTGTCTCTGTTGCAATGACATAGTGTTGACTCACTATAAGATCTTGGAGCTTAATCTTCTTGTAGATTAAAACAGTTTTTCATGTTAAGAACCTCAAGTCAGGCAAACTAACTTGTTCAAATAGAGCAAATGTTATCTTATCTAAAACAAAATTAAGATTACAAGGCAGGGCCACCAGTAATCTTGATGGCTTCTTATGCAAAACTCCCTTCAAAAATATTTCAACATGTGAATACATTGAAAGAGGATGATCCAAGAACAGACATGTTAAAATGTCTGAAAAATGAACCTTGTTAGAGGAGTAAGAAAGGCCATAGAATAATAAATTACACAAATATTGAAAGAACAGAGAACAACTAGGCCAGAATGGGTGATGTTATGTTGTTGACACTAACTAGAAACCTTTTCCATTTACTGTATGATTTTCTGGTAGCAGGCTTTCTTGCCTCTATTAGTACCTGCTGTACATCCATAGTAAACAGGTGCTTAAAGAGAATTAAGACCCTACCATCCAGGCAGTCAGTTGAAGTTTATTGGGGTTAGGGTGCATCAAACAAACTTGATATGTGTGAGTAAATCTATTCTGTGAGGAAGCTTGTAGTAATTGCCCCTGGCCATTCCCCAAAAAAGAGAGAACCACGGTTGACAGGGTCTGGGCTGAAAAATCTTAGAGACTTGCTGTATAGATGTACCCCTTTCATCCCACTTTATGATAACCTCTGCAGCAGAGCAACCAAAGCTAAATATCTTTCTAAAGGAGAATTTAATATTTAATTTTTCACATCATCTGTGAAGTTCGAAGTCCGCAGCCAGGAAAACCTCCTCAAAACAGTATCAGTGGCTAAAGCGGTATCACCAGTGTCATACATACAATGTAAGCAAAGTGAAGTGACCTGTAAAATGGAAGAAACAAGAAATATTTAAAGCACATTTTTCTTCACAAGAAGAGGCTGCAGACAAAGCATTCCTCATAATTTCACAATTAGTCTGAATAAGCTTTAACAGATGAGCCGGACAATTCAAAATTCTGAAAATCAGAGTTGCACTGTACATACTTACCAGTAATCTGCCCGTCCTTGTCACAAAGAGAAGGATTGGAAGTAACTATATGTTTAACAGAAGTATCATTAATTAAAGCTATAACTGCTTGGACAAATTTGGGATGAGTGTATAAAAACTTGATTGAGGAACTTTATACATTCTATCTCCCTTTTAGGGGATGCTGGCTGACTATCAGGAAAACTGCAGGCAGTGACACACCCTCCAGAGATGACAGAATTATTGGAAAAGGCAGACAAAAGTAGACCCCAACAGCCTCAGAGGACATGGCTAATCCCTAATCTATAGTGGCTCTAGGTACTACACCACAGGGAAGCTGAGTAAAAGATGAGTGGTCTGAGGAAGAAGCAATGGCTACAGGCCGACAGCAGAGTCACCAATCTGTGGCTGAGGCAAATTGGTAGCCTGTTGAGTTGGCAAAGGTTGTTTTTAGTGTGTGTGTGAGTGTGTGTGTGTGTGTGTGTGTGTGTGTGTGTGTGTGTGTGCGTGCGTGTGTGTGTGTGTGTGTGTGTGTGTGTGTGTGTGTGTGTGTGTGTGTGTGTGTGTGTGTGTGTGTAGCTGGAAGAAGGACTGACTGTGGGACTGGTAGGTTGTTCCATTGTCAAGTCGAAAATGGTGTCTCTTTTCCAGGGAAAAGAAGCAACAAGAGCTGGTAAAAATTTTAAAAAAGTCCCAAGTTAAAATAAACACAAATTCTTCAGAGGAGAAAAATGTTTTTCATTTAATTTAAACAACTTTTAAACTGTCAGGAAAAAAGCATGCTTCCATTTAAAAATACAATTATGTCTCATGACAGTGTTAAATCTCAAGCTCCTAGATTAAAAGTAACCTCCCCAATCAGGAAAATGCAATACAACAAACATGTTTTTTATGTGGAAGGTTTTTCCACAAATGGAACTTATCTGCCCAGTATAGAAACAGTGCAAGCCAACTGTCGATCCTCAAAAGACTGTAGAGGACTACTCCCTTCAATGGCAGGAAGACTGTGAAGGACTTAATGCCCAAACTTGCCTTTTCAGTCAGCTCAGCCCTGAATTTATGGAAGCAGTTCAACTGTTGTATTTTTAGAAGGATATAACTGATATAGCTAAGGTTCTGTAGCAGTGATCAATATGATGAACATTTGATGTTAGACAAGCTCTACTTCCTTATACTATATGCTCAGCACAGTAATGCCATAGGGTGCTACAGTACTTGGGAAATCTAGACTCACAGTGTCAGACTGCTAAATATGAGGCTCCAGGAATGACAGAGTACAGGGCTTACCCGTTTATGCATGTAACTGTGTCACAGAAAAGAATCTCTATAAACATGAACACTTTTACTTAGTGTGATTCTATCTAACATGGGGTCCTTCATGCATCATAGTGTTGCTTGTGTCCTGTAAAGCAACCTAAACCTTCTATTTATAGGTAAAAGGGGTTGTTAATTAGTTTGCAGGTGACATTTAAACATTTTGATAGCAATGATTTTTGTAACCAAGCCACATATCTGTTGTTGAGGCTTTTGTCGCATTTTCCGATAAAGTCACAACCTACACTGAAGGGAATCAACATCAAGAGGTCTCTGAAGGGCCACTTGTAAAACCTATTTCTAAATCCTTAGATCCATAGATTGGGTACTTCAAGGCAATTTGTTTTTATATGTTCTGTACTTTCTGACCATCCTTTTATTATTGTTTATACCTATTTGACTTTCGTTGTCTGATGTTTTGTAAATGGCTTCAAAAACACCTTAGTTGCATGTTTGCCATTAAAAAATTGATTCCATCTTCTTGACCATTCTTAATATGAGAATAAATTTACTGGCCTAAACACTTACATTACTGTTTGTCCTTTCTCAGCCTGAGATTGTAAGCAGTTTTAGCCCGGAAAAGAGGATGTGTGTGTTACTGGGTGCAGTTGCTATTTCTGTGACTTAACAGGGTAGTAGACAAGGAAGAACCCTGAAGACATGGCTTGGGCTGCAAAATGGATATGTCTGTACTGTTTCTCGGATGACATAGAGCAGAGCATTCTTCTATATTTTATCAACTACTGAATTTTTCTGATGAATACAGATGAACTGACCTATACCTTGGGGTAATTCAGGGTTTGATGACTGAGGGATTCATCTGTGCATCAAATGAACATCTTAGCATAAGTTAACAATGGGACGGGACAGGTTTGGAGTAGGATCTGCATGCAAGATACTTTTGAACAAATAGCTAACAATAATTCAACTGAATAGTTTGGAATGGCTAGGATTGTATAGCACAATATGAATTGTATCAGATTGTGTATGCAGTATAATAACAGGTTAATAGTTTTGCTTGTTGTTATCTGTTTATTCAAAACTACCAAAACTGCATCTACAGCACTAACCTTTCACATCCAAGCACCTTGTGAACTACACAAAAGTCCAATTAGTGCAACTAAATGTAGTATCTCTTTTATAAGCCTGCTATTTTATGTTTTCTGCATTCATACAACACATATTCAGAGGTGAAAATAACGTGCTTGTCTCTCCCAAATTTGTAATATCCTCCTGAGGTAGTGAGATCTATCCTGAATAGTAACATACAGATATTTCCTCACTGGATGTGTGTGTGTGTGTGTGTGTGTGTGTGTGTGTGTGTGTGTGTGTGTGTGTGTGTGTGTGTGTGTGTGTGTGTGTGTGTGTGTGTGTGTGTGTGTTGTGTGTCTTTTGCACTGCTATATTATATTATGTATTCTGGTGCTATCTAGTAGTTTCCACATCATCTGTTATTTAAATAAAATGGAAAGCTATGTGAGGAAATTCATGGCCGCATGATTACACGTCTTTTCCCTTTGTTGTGTTTCTGTTGGCTGTGTTCAGGTTTTGATGTGCACACGCCTAAGTCTCTGCATAACTTGAGACATTACAGAAAGTACTGCAGAAGTGCTAAAAGAAAGCAGCACGTTCACTTTTCTTCATTAAACCTGGAATGGTCTGCTAGTAAGCTCAGAGGATTAAGACACTGAGCTATTAATGAGGTTCACCAGTAGTTTTGATTCCCCTCTATCTTCTTTTGCACAGCAGATATTCCTGAGCAGATCAATCAACTCATTTAAACAGCATTGCAAGTCTGTTCTTGAAAACAGACCCTAGGCCCTACTAGACATATAAGCAAACAAACAAAAAAGGCTACTACTGCCTTCATTGTTTGAGCATGGCCTTCTCCCTGCAGCCCCTGCTGCAAAAGACATGCATTCCCTAATCTTTGCATTTCTTGCATATCTCCCTTGCCTGAAGTTGCTGTAGCAAGAATAGCTGCAGGTGTACCCATGCAGCTGTGGTACTATGTAGTGTTGTATTTTTTTTCCTGCTCTGTACTGCATGTCCACATCTCTTGTTGTTACCTCTGCTATGTGTTTAAATTCTTCATGGTGTCTGGGAAACCCAGTAA
The DNA here is from genome assembly GCF_019279795.1 of Protopterus annectens. NCBI lineage: Eukaryota > Metazoa > Chordata > Ceratodontiformes > Protopteridae > Protopterus > Protopterus annectens. Next base: position 1,109,326,640 of record NC_056743.1, on the reverse strand, counting down.
GGATCCTGGACATTGCAAAATGATATAGATATGTACATTTAGTCACAGGAAGCTGTTATTTTTTGTGCAACATCAGTATAATACCATGATTGGGGAATATGGCTTTCCTCAGTATTGTGAAATCTCGGAGTTACTATATTTAAGTAGCACGAGGTGTCTGGGGAGGAGTGCAAGAGTTATGTCTTTGAGCATGTACAGTGTGTATTTTGTTTTTTGATGTTGCACTCAGTGATCTACTGACATTTCGACAAACACATACACACAATTTTATATATACACATAAATATATGAATATATATGTCTGTCTTTATTCACACCTATTTGTTTATTAACTTATTCATTATTTTAGATCAGTTGTGTGACTGGGGAATGATCTTATTGAATTTACTAGGGTCAATGTGTTGTGCTTGTCAATGTTTATCATGAGTGGAGAAATCAGAGAAGCACCACAGATCTGCATTAATCATCAAAGCCGAAGTTGTTATAGTTTGCCAGTCTATCGATTCCATTGGTATTCTATTTCATTATTTTAGCTAGGCAGAAATTAGCAATACAAACATAGGTTCTGAATGCAGCTAAAATGAAACAACATGCTGAGTATTTAATAAACATGCATTCTTTAAATAAGCAAGCTTTAAAAGTACTAATTATTTAAGACTTTCAGCAGCTAAATATTCTTATGTTTTGCCACCAGATTGGCCCTATTGACATGTGTTGTTGTCAAGAGTAGCAGCAGTCCCCCTTCCTCTTAGTAAAAAGAAGAAAATGCCAAAAAAAAAAAAAGAAAAACAATTCTGAAAAGCAAACAAAATACGTATTTTTCTATTTATACCATGCCATCTCACATGCGCTGAGTTCTGAAAATGTCCTAGATGGGGGAAAGAGAAACTTGATTTGTTGGGCAGATTATTAAAACACCCTGGTATTGCACGTTGCTCTTCCTTCCTTTTCCATAAGGCAGAAATGAGGCTCAGAAACTACTATGTGAAGCAACTTTATCAGACTCCCTCAGATGACCTAGACAGCCTGAATGAAAGAAGAACAATATGAAGATTTAAGAATTTTTATTTTAAATGTGGATATGTGTATGCTTCTATATGTACAATGTGTGGAGGAATAGATGCCCTCTGACCTTGCATTTGTAGAAAGTCTACAGATTTTATCTCATACTGTGATCTGTATGTTTTTTTTCTTGTAAATGATAAGCGATTAAGGATTTCAATCACTGAATAATTAACTATATTTGCGTTTCAGATTTAACTCTGGATCCCACCCAGTTTGGGTTTGTGAAAGGCAGATCATGCCTCCTGAACCTGATCAACTTCTTTGAGGCAGTCACCAAAGCCGTAGATGAGGTTAAGATGGTTCACACAGCCTATCTTGACCTCGCCAAGGCTTTCAACACTATCCCCCATTCTGGAATTATAGCTAAACTCACTAAACTAGTTATAAATCCCTATGTCACAAGATGGGTTGCCAACTGGCACACTGACAGAACTCACACTGCAAAAGTTGCAGACTCCAAATCTGACCTAAAAGCAATGATAAGTGGAGTACCACAGGGTTCCATCCTGGGACCTCTCCTGTTTGGTATCTACTTCTCTGAAGTACAGGCTAACACAGAAGGCCTCTGGCTAATGAAGTTTGCAGATGACTGCAAACTAGGAGCCATAGTCAAGTCCCCAAATGATTTGGACATCCTACATAAGGGCCTCGCTGAGACAGATGCCTGGTGTCAGAGCCATGGCTTCAAGCTCAATGCCAAAAAGTGCAGTGTCATCCCCTTTGGTAAAAACTCTGTACCCATGAACTACCACATAGGCAGCAATCTACTTAACACTGAATGTGTGATAAGAGACATTGGTACCCAGGTGGACAGTAGTCTCTCCTTTGATAGTCACATCGCCACAGTAGTCAGGAAGTCCTTCTACGTGACACATCTTACCATAAAAGGGTCCTCATTCAGGAAAAAAGAGGTCATTGTTCCTCTCTACTCGACACTCATTAGACCCATTATAGAGTACAACGCCCTTTTTGGAATGTACCTCACAAGACATCTGCAGCAGCTGGAAAGGCCACAGAAGTACCTCACAAAGAGGATTACTGGCCTCAAACAAATGCCCTACACTGGCCGCCTCAAAAAACTCCAGCTTTACTCCATAGCATGTCACCTACTATGGGGTGATCTCTGCCTAACATATAAAGCTATGTCAAACCCAGAGCTGTTGGACATGCCACACCTAAAGAAATCCCAATCCCTCCGAGCTACATGCTCTAGGGACCTAAACCTTGCCACCACAATAAACAGGACATGCTGGAGGGATAGATCCCTGTCCCAGAGACTTCCCATACTCTGGAGGGCTACCCATCTATGTCAAGCAAAGTTCTTCATTAGCACTTTTCAAGAAAAATCTTGATGCGTGGATGGGAAGTAGGAAATACACCCCGGGGATCACTTCTGTGTCTCTGCTCGACAGTGGCACAGGAAAATAACTTTCTTGGGTGGCGTAAGCCAGGGAACCTTGTTGGCTAGGCTTAAGTAGACCCTTGGGCCAATAGCCTAGTACCTACTTATGAACCTATGAACAGTTATTATTGTAACTTTCTAAGTAAGTGAGAACTGTATCCGTCTCTGACTTTGTCCTTTGTCTCACATTATATTTAGCTTTTTACCTGATCCTTGAGCTAAGACTGATGTTGACAGGTATGAGTAAATGTGTTTGGGAGGGGGGGTGATGAAAACAATAAGCTATGAAGGTACATTCCTGGCTATCCCTATTATTTTTGTATTTATTCATTCATGTGATCACAGTCAAAGTTCTGTGGTGTACAGTCACAGTCATACAAGTGGTTGTAATTGATAGTTGTGTGTGTGTGTTTGTGTGTGTATATATATATATATATATATATATATATGTGTGTGTGTGTGTGTGTGTGTGTGTGTATGTATATATGTCTTGTCATGGGGGCATAGCTGCTGTCAGCTGTCCCTGATTTTACAGAATGCCTGTAATTTTTGCCTCATATTTTTTATGTTCATAGGATCATAGGAAGTTATTAGGCTATTGGCCCTGAGGCCCTTACAAGCCTAGCCAAGAATTTAGCCCATGTTCCAAGTAGTCAGTATCCTATGCCACTGTCCAGCAGGGACATAGGTGGAATCCCAGAGGTGTATGTTCTGTTCCCCATCCAGTTATCCAGGTTGCGCTTAAAAAGGTTTAATGACGTACTCTGCTTTATGTGGAGTGGGAGTCTATTCCACAGAAGGTGGAGTCTCTGGGACACAAGTTTGTCCTGCCAACAAGTCTTATCAATGTCACAGACCAGGTTGAGGTCTTGTGTGCAGGTTACTTGAATGGAGCATGGCTTGTGGATATGCAGCAGTCCCATCAGGGCGGGGTCTGAGATTGCTTTGTATGCCAGACAGAGGTCACCACTGAGGAGTCTGTAGGGGACTGAGTAGAGGGAAGGGGCTTTTAGCCTATCTGTGTAAGGCAGATGTTTTAGGCCCTGGATTCTCTGGGTGAGGAATCTCTGTGGTCTCTCCAGCTGCTGCATGTGCTTTGTGAGGTACATGCAGAAAGGGGCATTGTATTTAATAATTGGTCTTATAAGGGAAGACTACAAGGATGTTATGACCACCTTGTCCCATGATGAGATACCCTTACTAAAGAGGTGGGTCATGTAGAAAGCTTTCCATACAATGGAGGCAATATGGTGGTCAAAAGTCAGTTTGCTATCAGCCTGGGTTCCCAAGTCCCTCACGACTGATTGCATGCTTAGTGCCTTATTATCAATGTGATAATTTGTGGGGACGTCATTTTCCCCAAAAGGGATGATGGTGCATGTTTTGCCATTCAATTTGAGTCCATGTTTTTGGCACCAGTCATTTGTTTGGGTGAGACCATCTTGGAGGATGTCCACATCACTAGAGATATTGATGACAGCACCCAGCTTGTTCCGTGTAAAATTTTCTTTCTTCTTCTTGGCAAATCATTGAGGACTGTGGTCAGTAAACAATGACAGGCATGTAATGTTCAGACTTAATTGCCTTCAGAAAAAAGAATGCTAATGCAAAGCCAATAGTTTTTGCTGCTTTCCAAAGTTTGTAAGAGCAATATATGCCCCTTATTTGGGGCATTTGTTCCTCATTATTTGTAGCTTTTTCCTTGATTCTTAAGTTAAGAGGTTGAGAGGTATGTGGAAGAGGGGTTGCAATGCATTGTAAGCCGTATTCAGACAAAATTGAGCTGAGTACATGCATTATATGTTATACACTGAATTCAGACAACCTTGAGCTGAGTACATACATTATATGTTGTACACCGTATTCAGACAAACTTGAGCTGAGTACATACCTTATATGTTGTACATCATATTCAGACAACATTGAGGTGAGTACATACATTATGTTGTACATACATCTCAACTGTCCAGATTTTTGCCTAATATTTTTGGTCTGTTCCTCATAAAATGTTTTTCTGGCCAGTCTTTGGCAAATTAGTGAGGATTTAAGTCAGAAAATATTGACAAACATTTGAGTTTCAGAATTCATACTTTTCAGAAAATTCTTGCTAATGCAAAACCTGTTTTTCTATCAACTTTCTACATTTATAAGAGCAATATTTACAAAATTGTCCCTATTTTTAAGCCTTTGTCCTCTCGTAATTTATGGCTTTGCCCTGATGTCTTGCTCTAAGAGGTTGAGAGGTATGTTGTACACCATATTCAGACAACATTGAGCTGAGTGCATACATTATATGTTGTACACTGTATTCAGACAACATTGAGCTGAGTGCATACATTATATGTTGCACACCGTATTCAGACAACCTTGTGCTGAGTGCATATATTATATGCAGTACACCATATTCAGACAACCTTGATCTGAGTGCATACATTATATGTTGTACACCGTATTCAGACAACCTTGAGCTGAGTACATACATTATATGTTGTACAATGTATTCAGACAACCTTGAGCTGAATGCATACATTGTAGAAAACAAACTCCAGACTCTCCACGTTTAAAATATAAAGTAGCGATTTATTAGGTACATAGGTAAGCGCTTTTGCGTATCTCCAGATACGCTTCTTCAGACCATGTCTATATATTATATTAAATTATTGTAGGCAACTATTACTTGTATTTTATTACAGCCTGACATCTTAGGTATACATAAACAATAAATATGGCTATAATTGCTGGGTATATAGTCTGTTGGTTGGGTTCATGCAGTCTGGGCGGGATGTATTTTATAGCAGATGATCATTTGAGCAGTGGTGCACTGAGTGGCATTCCTGTCTCACAGAACTTGGTTCTCTGGTTGAGTTATATGCTGTGATTCCTGGTGTGTAGATTCTGCGTGTACCTCTGTCTGTGTGTAAGTTTTTTTCCAGGTCCACTAGTTTCCTCCCCCAGACTCATAGATGTATTATGTATGCCTGTGGCGATTTGTTCTTTTACTGTTACTCCAGTCTAACACCAGATGGGTAAACAAAAAGTAACTGTCTGTTTTGGAGGTGAAGAGAGGCAGGCACTATTCCTAGATAGGCTTTATATATCCTTGTAAGTATTTGTAATCTCACGTCATTGAGAATTACTATTTTATTACCTATGAACACTAAGCTTTAGTCACAACTTATTTTTCCTTGAATTAAAAAAAAGACAGAATTTTTTTCATTATTGTTTTTTTTTTTTTGCTCAGGTTATCATTAGATGAAAAGGTTACAAACGAAGCTCTTAGGATGTACCTCAGAGCATCTAGACCCCATGATTTCTGGGGGCCAGGTGGCCCCCTGACCATAGCTTAATTCATTTACTTCCTCCATACTTATCCCAGGGGAGAATGCCTCTCACCTATCCAGATTTTCCCAGAATGTCCAGATTTGTGACTCATATTTTGGTCTTTTCCTCATAAAATTTGTGATTTTCGTGATTTTTGTGGCACATCAGTGAGGAATGAATTCACTAAATAATGACAGACGTTTATGTTTCATACTTCATATCCTTCAGAAAATACATGCTACCATAAAACCTTTTACTCTAGTAACTTTCTAAATTTATAAGAGCAATATTTAAAATGTGTCCCTATTTTAGGGGCTTTGCCCCTCTATTATTTTTTACTTTTGTGCTAACAGGTTGAGAGCTATGCAGGGGAGTCCTGGCAGGATATGGTGTGTTTACAATATGGAGGTTTAAACCATGAGATAGATATATGTAGTCCAAGAAGATGCAATAATGAGTTGGCACTGATATATTCTGGAGATGAAACTAACTGATGCCATCTGTTGCTTGATCACGGATACTGGTCATTGGCCTGTCATAATTGATCCGTACCCTATTCCAATCAGCAGTTCAGTTGTTTCCTTCAGCCCTCCTGTCTTTGAAGTCATCAGCCACCACTGTTTGTTTTGCAGTGAAACATTTTTGTGTATATACTTTGGGAATTTAATGGGGTGGAATATTTAAAAGAAGGCTAGTGTCAGTTATATATCTCTAGGAGAGCACAACAATATATCATGTTTGGGTGTGAGTTAGGCTAGGATTTGCTTATGCTTAAAGTAGTTTACTCATGACTAACCCTGAGTGAGTAATCCTCAAGCCATGCAATAGTAAATTCCAGAGTATCTCACATGGAGATATGACATGCTGCTATTATACCTTATCTTTATTAATAGAAAATCGATTTTTTAAGTTTTCTGTAGATGAAAATTGAAATGAAAGGAAGTTAAAAGTAAGACAATTTAATATTCTGCTTTACATTTTGCAATACTTTTTTTATCTTTTAAAATATACTGAGTCTTGGGATTCACCACACTAGGCTGACAAGCTATGAGAATCAACTATATGGTTAGTCAACACAGCACTTACCATGTGATTTTCATTGCTAAACATCAGCTTAGTGAAACAAATGTCTGTCAAAGAGACAAATCTGCAGTATGAGAGACTTTAACTAAATATTAGAAAAGAGGTAAAGACCAAGGTATAAATATTTACTCACAGATGGACAAGCAGCAAGAGAATCATTGGTCACTAATCTGGGATGAAGTATAGTTAAATATTTTTTATCAGCGTATTTTAGATTTTCATTGTTTGTTCTCCTCCTGTCCTTTGTATTTCTCTTCAGGTAGAGTCAGAAATCAGTATTTAGTGAACAAAGATGGCTGCCGTTCTATAAGCACTGCAGTACTTCAGCTCTTCAAATACCTGAGAAAAAAATCAACCCTGTGGAGTTATACTTAGAGTAAACAAACTAATTGGCAGTTATTACTAATTGACCAGAAGTCACTTTTGGTGCTGAGAAAGAAAAATCGAAAAAAAATACTTGGTAATAGCAGGATTGGATCTGATTGTCAGGTTGACTCTGAACAGAGCACCAAACAAAGGACTGATTGATCTCACATTTGTAACTTTTCTTTGGGAAATAAATCTTCGTGCAGAATTTCGAAATGTCAAAGGAGGACAAAAATATGGAAACTACAACTTCCAAAACCAAGCTGTTAGCTTTGCAATCACCGGAGAAAGAATCTTTAATCAAGAGACAGAAAACTATCAAACAGCAAGAGACTGCAAAAACAGGGCCATCAACAAAATCTGATCAACAGGTCACAATGGAAGAAATCAAATCAGCATTGCTACCTATACAGGATGCCTTAAAAGAGTTAACATCTCAAACACTTTCATTTAGTGACACATGTAATCGGATTCTCGAAAGAATGGAGAAAGCAGAAACTAGAATTGCTACCAATGAAGACAATATATTAATGCTCACTAAAAGAACAGAGACACATGGAACTGACAATCAAATGATGCAAAATAAAATTCTGGACTTGGAAGCAAGATCCAGACGTAACAATATAATCATTAGAGGGATCCCAGAATGTATTCAATATAATGACCTGATCACTTCTATTACACAAATATTCGAAATACTGCTCAAGGACTCTGAGGTTGTTAAGCAGATGGTCATAGAAAGGGCATAGAGCATACAGAGAATCTCAAGCTTCAAATATACCCAGACCTGTTTATGTTAAAATATTGAACTACCAAGATGTGAGCAAAGTACTGTTAACTATTAAAAAATCTGGTGGATCTATAATGTGGCAAAATAATAAAATTTCTATAGCACAGGATTTACCAACACAAATAAGACAATCTAGACAAATGCTGGCTCCATATTGTAAGTTTCTGATTGACAAAAATATCAGATTTCAAATGAAATATCCTAATAACCTAATTTTTACTGTGGATGGCATTAAATACTCTGTAAGCACAAGGAAAGAAGCAAGACCTACTTTTTGAAGATTTTTAAGGCTCTCCCATCTTCAGAAATGTGAACAGTCCATTTTGGCTTTCTGCAGCACCAGGGAGAATGGGATGTTTCATTTATGACAATCTGAGGCTTTAAAATCCTTTGTCTGTTCTGTTTCTTGTAGCAGGCCTGGAATTTTATTTTCTTATCTTCTTATCTCGTAGTTCCAGTTGATTGAACTGCCTTTACAGTTTAAATAGCTGAGAAGAAAGAGGAACTGCTGGCAGTAAAAGAAACCTGTTTGGACTTATTTTGCAGGAAAAGGACTGTAAGATAGTGTGTGAAGTCAAAGTGATGCAGGTAAACGCTGTGGAAATGCATTGTGTATTAAAAAGGAGATGGTTATGTGTAGTGGCAGAATAAGGCACTGTAGTTTTTTTTTATATATTTGTTTTCTCTTTTTTCCTATATCTCCCTTCTCTTTACTCCTTTCCTTTATTCCTGTAGATAGGTGGTATTATTTCTAACTGATAAATGATGTAAAATGGTTAGTTGATCAGATTTAAACAATGTGCATATAATAATAAAAGAACATAAAAGAAGTTATTTTTTATGTGTAATTTAAGGCATTTTTCTTATTTCTTCTCCTTTTGCTGTGCTCCTTCATGCTTTTTTTTTTTTCTCTTTTTTTATTTTAACCCCTCGGTTCCTCTCTTATTCACATATGGTTATTACAAATGAAAGTGCCATTATAGTTTTATTTTGAACTGCATTGGTTTTCAATATTAATATGTTAGTAGGTAAGTTGTAGGGGAAGAACAAAGCAGATTAAAGTAGTTAGATCATTTTATTCAGTAGATACAGGATGTTGGGAAATGTTAAATAACTGTCTGCTTTCTATGTCAACTAATATTTAATACTGTATAGAACAACAAATTAGAATGTTATTTGCTATTGCTGAATATAAAGCTGAAGTGAATTGAAGTACATTAGAATCTCAGGGTACAATTAGTTTATTTGTATATCCATAAATATGTACAGAGCTGTAGTTACCTATAAGTAGTGTTTAGTAGGGAATGTCAGAATTAGGCTTTGTAGACGTAGAAGTAGTTGTTGTAGGTTTTTTGCATGGGGTTTCATTGTTAAATAATAGAATTAGTAGATTAGTTACTCAGATGGTTTCCAGTAATGTAAAAAACCTGTGTTCATCCTGGTCCAGAGGAATAGTGGGTAGGCACTGGGTAGGGATAGGATGGCAGTTTTGCTTCCATACAATTGATGATATGCCAACATATGTTATTCTAAGGTTGCTCAAAGAGATTAGATATCGAGTTATATTTCTAATGAATGTTAAATGTGGATAATAGAATCTTGAAATGTCAAAGGAAACCAGAACATGAAAAAAAGAAAGCTGTTTTTTCATTTGTTTCTCAAATCATCAGCATGTTGTATTTTATTACAAGAAACACATATGACTAATGATCAGTGGGAGTCAGTGAAGAATAAGAAATGGGTTAGGAAGATTGTGACGGTGGAAGGAACAACAAATAGTGGCAATTTTAGTTAAGAATCACTTTCAGGGAGATATTAGGGATGTGAAAATGGATCAGGAGGGTAGATGGTGTTTGGTCCTTCTCACATCCAAATGTTATGATAAACCTATAGTACTAATATGTGTATATGCCCCTAATGTTAATCAGCATCATTTCATAGCTTCAATCTATTCCATTTTACAGTCATACAATAATTGCTATATAGTGTTGGGAGGTGACTGGAACTCTTATCAAGATCCTAAATTAGACAAGTTGGGTGCTTCTTCAGCATTCAATAAACAGGCAATGGTAGCATTGAAAGAATTGAAAATGGATTTCAAACTCTATGACCCTTTTAAACAGATACACTCACAAGGGAAAGCAGAGAATTTTACTTATTATTCAACCTGCCATAAAATGTGGTCGAGAATTGACTTTTTCTTAATTTCAGAGGTGTTGATCTCAGCTGACCCTAGTGTTTCTAATCAAGTCAGACAACTCTCAGACCATTCAAAGATAACTTTAACCTTAAACAGTAGTAATATGGATACTAAGAGGCTTCGAGGGTATAATTGGTCCTTGAACCCATATTTACTAACCAAGGAAGATATATTAATGGAAGTCAAGGAGAAACTTAAACAGTCATTAATAATATTTCCCAAAATAGACACCCAATAGATATAGAATGGGCTACAACTAAAACGCAGCTAAGAGGAATATTTATACAAAAAGCTACATATTACAAAAAATTACAAAAGAAGACTCAATTGGATTTAGAAACTAAAATTCAATTACTGGACCAAGATTTGATGAGGAACTATAATGAACAGACAGAAACTGAGCTATTAAGATGTCAAAAAGAACTATTTTTACTTCATAATAGAAATTTGTCACTTTATGAACAAAGAAATTTAGTTAAGTATGCAAATCATATTCAAACCCCCTCGAAAGCATTAGCTCGTATTATTAACCAGATGAAATCAACACGATTAATTACTGAAATACACTATAACAATACTACATATACTGACAAGGCGGATATCATGAAGACCTTTGAAAAAATTTTTAATCAGATTTATGGTGAGAAGCAGACACTCTTGCAAGATAAAGACAGAAAAGATTTTTTACAGAGAATCACTTTCCCTAATATTGACAAGGAATTTCATGGAGATTTAATCAAACCGATTACAGTTGAGGAGGTGTCCGAAACAATCAAGAAACTGAAGCCTCACAAAGCCCCAGGCCCAGATGGTTTGACCTCGGAATTCTACAAATCTTTTAGTGAGATTTTGAGAAGTGTATTGTCACAAACTTTTAATTATATCACTCTAAATAGAATTAATGATCCTCATTTTAATGCCTCAAGGACAGTTCTGATATTAAAAGAGAAAGGTGATTCCAAAAATCCTGATAATTACAGGCCTATATCACTTTTGAATATGGACATGAAAATCAAGACATCCATTCTGGCGAGTAGGCTGAAAAAGGTAATAATCCCAATAATATCAGAGGAACAGGCGGGGTTTATGGATGGGAGGCAGACCACGGATAATACCTTAACGCTCCATACCTTAATCTCTTATGCGAAATATAAAAACCTGAATTTGTATGCCCTAATTATTGATGCTCAGAAAGCATTTGATAGGGTTAATTTGGATTATTTATTTGATACATTACCTTATTTTAATATACCGCAGGAGTTTATCTCAATGTTAAGGATACTATATAGAAATGCATACACAAATTTATTTATAAATCACGAATGCTCGAATAGGATAAAAATCATAAATGGTACCCGACAAGGCTGCCCATTATCTCCCATCTTATTTAATCTTTACTTGGAGCCTTTATTTTTACACCTTAAGCAAAATGTTTTTATAATTCTCCTGTACTGTATGGAATAAAGGTTAGGATGGCTGCCTATGCAGATGATTTAAACATATATTGTACCACACCTGTTTCCGATACTGAAAAATATTAGCTGCAATAGAAATCTTTGAGAGAATTTCCAATTACAAGCTAAATTTAAAAATCTAAAATATTCCCATTAAAGACACCCACACCTTTTTCAATGCTACCATTAATAGGACAAGTATTGACGGAAGAAAAGATAAAATATCTTGGAATTGTCTTCTCAACTGAAAATAGAGATTTTTTTTATTAACAATGTAAAGTCAACTACAGATCAAATAACATTGGATCTTGAAAGATGGAGTAGATTGAAGTTACCGATGATGGCAAGAGCAGCTATCATAAGAATGAATGTTCTTCCTAGAATGTTATATATTTTTAGAGCTGCACAACTCAGAATTACCAAAACATTCTTCAAACAGCTTCATATAAGATTGGGAAGATTTCTTTGGGAACCTAGGAAGACGAGAATTTCATATGAAAAATTGATGGCTCCAAAAAATAAGGGGGGGGCTGGAATTACCGGATTTCGAAATGTACTATTTAGTGATTCAGGCCAATAGGATTTTAAAGACATCTTACTTCGATAGTGATAATAGAAAATGGACACCCAAATGGGTGCTCTTAATGTACAAGCATATAAATGAAGTGGGAGTCAACGCTAAAGCATTACCCTTTTTAAATAATTGGACAATGAGTAAATATAAGCTAATGGAGCACATCAAAAGTTATGTAATGGCAATTCAAACTCTTTTCTCTTCCTTAAATTTACTAAAATATATGATGGTTTTCCAACCATTTCATAGGAACCCAAATTTAACAATTGGTGGTCAATTGATTGATCTAAAGAAATTCCCTTTAATCATGGAGTTAACTGTACTCGATTTATATCCTTTTCTAGGAGTACCAGTACAGGATATTTTAAAAGAAATAGAACTCTCTATTTCCTATTTAATTATAGTAAGACAGCTAAAAGACTTGGTTATAAACTATTTTAACAACTTTGAAATGAAAGGGGAAGATTTAATCATTTCTCGTAATCTATGGGAAGTGCTGTTGCAGGATAGAAAATATATAACCGCAGCATATAAATTGATAAAAGAGAGGAAGTATAATAATTATATTCTTTTATCGAGTTACTGGAGAGAGAAATTGATATTCCCAGGCGACAATAAGATATTGGAGGCATTTAAATTAACATTAAAGTCCGTATCCCTTCAGAAATTGGTATTTACGCAGCTGATGATATTTAACAATGCATACTATACTCGTCTCACTTTGCACAAATTTGATGCTAAGAATTCACCCATATGCCCACATTGCTTTGATCAGACAGCAGATTTGCTTCACATGTTCTGGAGTTGTAAGTGCATTTATAAATTGTGGAATTCATTAAAATTGCAGTTACAAAAAATGGGTTACCAAAATTCAACACTCTCTTGGGAGTTTATGATTCTTCATATTCCCCCGGAGAATCTAAATAAATCAAAACGATTGTAATTATGAATATTTGCCTATTAATGAAATTATATATAGCCACAAATTGGTTGAACCCAGCCCAGACATCGTGGGAAAATTTCAGAGTGTTGGCAATAAAACACATCTTAGCGCATAAACTGTTAATTAGTGATCACAAGAAAAATATCAACAACATAAAAATCTGGGAGCAAATTTTTAATATTATTTTGGCTTAAGAGGTTACTATCCACTTTTTCTCGGGAACCAGAATATAGTCTAAATCAACCTTAGATTAGATAGAAAATGTACAGAAAAGACAGATTGTTGGCTTGGATTTGTTAATGTTGGATTTTTTTTTTTTTTTTTTTTTATTATTTTCCTTTTGATTGTGAGTGCTGTACCTTTGATCAATACATGAGGTTTATATATATGTGAAATTAACCAATGGAAGCATTTTGTATATATTGTATATAATGTGTGAATTTGTAATATGGTTGTGAAAAATAATAAAAAATGATTATTGAAAAAAAAAGAAATCAGTATTTAAGATGAAATATGCTTGAGTATCTTTTCCTTACTGATGGAGTCATTGAATGAATTTTATTTGCATCCTTTTAAGTCCTTTTGGTATTTGTACTTCTGTGTTTGTGTGTGCTTCTTGCATGAATCTGTTTGTATATTCTGACGGTAAAAAACTTGGCAGATATTCTTAGTGCTGTATTAGCAGCTGACATTAATATCAATTAGTGAGTGAAGGTGAATTTCTGCTGGCATAAAAAAGGTAAATATATCTGTCTCAATAGGATTTATTATGCATTGAAGATGAGTTAAAGACTTCTTCATCGTAAGCAACTGGAGATTTGTATTGCAAAAATGTAATCATAGTTATGTTTGTCCAACACTTAGCAGTTATAGTAACTCAACAACCAGCATTCTTGCCTTTAATGCAAATGTGAATTCTATTCCCACCCCAAGTAGTTGGATTAAGTGCAGCAAAGGGGGGGGGGTGCAGCACTCCTTATTGTGTCGTCCTTCTGATGAGATGCTAAACTGAGGCACTGCCTGCCTGATTTTTTAGTAGCTCAGGTGGATGTAAAAGATCCCTCAGTACCTATCAAAAAGGGCAGGGGAGTACTCAGATGATCTCGTTAAATTTCCTATAGTCAGCACATATGTGGAAGGCACTAGTATTGTCAAACAACAGTTTTGTCAAAATCTGTTTAGTCAACTCAATTTGGTCAACACCTGTCAACAAAAGTAGCAGATCAGACAATTCTTGGGGTTGGGAAATTTGCCCTTTTCCTGAGAATTGTGCAATCCGAGTTAGAATATGTAATCAGTATGGGATGTGGCCGGGGTGCAGGGTAGGGCTTGCCCCCTTGCAAAATGTGATGTTTTCTTTTTAATTTTGTTTTTACACTTTTTGCATCTGCTGAGAATGATTCTCAGCACACGCTTAGTAGTGTGTTGACGTGCATATTTGTCATTTGGTATCAAAAATTTTCAATTAGATAACAGCGCCATTTGACAGAGGTAAGTAAAAGTAAATATATATATATATATATATATATATATATATATATATATATATATATATATATATATATATATATATATATATATATATATATATATATATACATTTCTTTTGACTGTGTAATAAATACAGTAGGTGAAAAAGGACTGAAGATGTTAATTTGCCTAAATGTCTTCAAAGCCTTTGTTACTTTTCAATCCAAAATTGAGTCCCAGAATGATGACCGAGGTATTATATTTTCTGAAAAAAAATATTGCGTATTAAAGTTGAATAATTCCATTAAAATTTTCTGCAAAAAATCTGGATGAGAAGTTCAAAAGTTTTTCTTGCTTTGTTGGAAATGAGGTAAACATCAGGATATCTGCTGTCTGATAACTGAACAGAACAATATTACTGAGTGGAAGCAATGAAAAAAACAAGCTTTACTACAGCACTGCCTCATCTCCTCATATTTTATACTGTTTGATAGCTGGAATGTTGAATGTGCACCATGAGCCTCCTAACTTTTCATACTTGATGTGCTAAAATAAATATCCTAACTTTACAGGTTAAGCATTTTGTACAAAGGTTGCATTAACATTGCAACTCTGAAATCAAATTAATTTTAGAAAAGTAATACATAAAACAGGATTATGTCTGCACCACATTCAATTTACTTTAGTTTACCTGTTTTTCACACAGGTGAATGCCACTCATCTTTATACCAGCACAGTGCCATAGAATACTGTCCTATCTTTAAAATTCCTGATTTTTTTTTTTTTGGGGAGTGGATAGCACAAAATGGGTATGTTACCTTGACACTAAATGCCCTTGTTACAGCTGTGAAGGTACATGTGTCATAAGGCTGACTACTTCTCAAGCATCATTAGTGTGCATGTGTATGTGTGCGTGTGTGTGCATGTGTATGTGTGTGTGTGTGTGTGTGTGTGTGTGTGTGTGGGTATGCGTGTGGGTGCATGTTTGTGTGCGTGTGCACTTGTGTGTGCATGCGTGCTTGAGTGTGTTATTAAGTGGGTCGTTTTAATGGTTTATTTATCTATTTTTGTTATTTACTGATTCAGCGTAGTATATACTGAGTGCCAATGTACAGGTCTGAAATTGAGGAGCTTCATGGAAGGTTGCAAAGGGTAATTGTTATATGGTACATTTCTATTATTTTTGAGGCATGAGGGCACTGCAGCTAGACATGGCTGATTCATTAGAATGTCCTTGTTATGCCCCTGGCTATATTATCTAAGCACACTATATTCTGTCACTGTCTAATAACGTTTTTAGTCTGTAAATCCCTCTACCTATAGGCTACAAGATTTGACTGTCTTGTGTATAGTGTATATAACTTCTCCATAATGATTAAGTTCAGTTCAGCTTCAAACAATTGTTTAATGTAAGGAATTTCTCATTCTGGACATTTACTTGTGTTTAGCTTATTGTTACATTACTCTAACCTTGTTGTACACCTTGTATTGCACTGACACTCTGTATTGTATACTTTAATTGTATTGCCATACTTTTCCCTAGACGGAGACTGAAATTATTAATTTATTAGATATCTAGTCCGGTTTTCAAATTCAAATAAATAAATAAACTTTGTTGTGGAGTAAAATCAGATCAAGGATGCAGAGCACGTACGAAATGCTGAATATCAAGCGTGTTAAGTGGCTAGGTTAATAGAAAATGGAGCTATTGAACAATGCTATACAATTTTGTATTTGTTACATATTTAGAGTATTTTAATTACATGTAAAAACTAGAAAGGAAGTGTGTCGAGGCATAAATGGTATATATAATACCACAGTTCCAAGAAAATTACAACAACGATGACATAGCTGTGTTTTTACATCACAATATGAACAAATGGTGAAAAGGTTAAAAAGGTTACCTCGTAACCTCAGGCACCTGGCTTTTACAAAAAAAAAACTTTGTCTTGGTAACATTTCTGCATAAACTGTAAACAGCTGCAGATATTGCATTCCCATACCAATATGCCACCATGATCTATCATTATAGATTTTTTTTCATTGTTCAATGGAATTAACACATAGAAGGGAAGTACACAAAAAAGAAAAAAAGGTTTTAAGAACATGTTTGAAATCTGAGTACAGAATATCTATAGAAGAAGCAGGTAATGTGTTTATATCTACAGAATTTGTTACACACACCTTATGTTTGCTGCAGAGGACTGCTGATGTCTGACAGAATTGTCTTTCCTTCACAGATGGATCCGGTGCAAAAGGCTGTAATAAGTCATACCTTTGGGTTTCCATTAATAAAAACAAAACGGCCAGTCATATCTTGCAATGTCTGTCAAATTCGCTTCAATTCTGAGGTAAGTCCAGCTGTGTTATTTTTACATTATGTCTTGTTCACATTTGTAATTTTTTTCTTTCTTTGCAGCTGTGCTCAAGGAGATAAAAAAGATAGACTTTGGCTATATTCCAGGCTTGTACAACAGTCAAACAAAATCCACATTATCTGCAGTTTTCAAGCCAAGAATATTATTTGTTCATTTTCTTTCTTAGAAAATCATTTTGAGATGTTTCCCATGAATAAGTAACAGCCCATCTGTCTTACAGTATCAGCATGGTATATTTCTTTGTTCTTGTACAGTAGGTATGTTCTACTATCCCACCACGTCATTCAGATTCTAGGTTGGGCTGTTATTTTTTTTCCTTTATACAGTCTGACTTATTTTCCTTTAAATTGTCTAGATCATTAGACTGACTTTTCTACCTTCAGGATTGCTCAAGTCTGCCTCATTAGACCTGTTCTATGCCACACTCAAAGTGCTGGGTTGTTTTCCATAATAAGAAAGCATCTGCTCTTTTCACAAGAGGATAGCACCAGCATTTTGTGCATCCAAAGGATCATAGGATGTTCTTCGTGTTTCACTGTTGCAGTCATCACATTTGGGTTATCTGCTTGCAGTAGCCCTCAGTCGGCCTGATCATCAAAGTCTTGGGTCCTGCGTCGGTTGCTGTCTCATCTTCCATGACATCAGGTAGTCAGGGGTATAAAGCATGTAGCTGATGCCATTACATCAGTCTTTCTTGCCGTGTGTTGCCCGAAGCAGAAGCAGTTCACAAGTGCCGGTCGGCCGACTCCTGAAATTTTTGTTTTTGAGTTTCAGATCTGAAGTCTTCAGATAAGCTAAGTACCTCATTGGGGATCCCTTTTCTTGCTGTAAACCGATGTCAGTAAAAGTTAACAATTGTATTTCTTGTGGAAAACAAATACCTCATAAAGATTTTCATTCGTACTGCATTCCTTGCTTAGGCCCAGACCACGATGTACCTCGCTGTCGGTTTTGTGCCTTATTCAAACCATGTACTATTCGTCGTCGGTTCATTTACGCATCCAAATATTTTGGTACTCGGTTCAATTATCCAGAAATGGCTTCAGTAAGCCACCTGACTACCGACATTCCAAAACAATGCAAAGATAGAGACAGAGACAGACCGTATAGGTCCAAAGCTACCGTTGACGCTTCTCCTAAGTTAGTCGCCAGTTCACCGGTACTCAGTGAGGTGCTTTCACAGCCCCTGATACCCGCTACTTCAGATTCGCAGGCCTCTACTGAGACCCATTCAGAGTCTGGTATGCCGCAAGATGGTTCTTCAACTGTGGAACCTGTGGATGTCTCTACCTTGGATGGGTCCGGAGCCACTGTGCGGGCACCGGCTTCTGAGGGTGCATTCAGGCCTACTGACTTGCATATTAAACCAATGCCATCTTCTTCTTCAAGGCCTAAAACACGATCCATGCCTAGAAAACTGACACCCAGACCACATGGTCAGGCCACTATGCCTAAAAACAAATGATAAGAATGGCTGAAGACCTTATTACTCTAATCAGGGGAAGCCACCCTTGCCCCTCTAAGAGACCTAGGACTGATTTTCCTTCTGATTCTTCTGACCAGGATTCTGAAGTTTCTGTTTTCTCTGATGACCAGGATTTGCCCTTATCCACCTATGAGGATTCTGATGCAGAAGACTTCATTCCCTCTGCTTCCCCTCCAGAGGATATCTCTTTTGGTGAAACTTTGCATACTCTTAGGGAGCATTTCCGCTGGGAAAGCCAGGATTACTCTGACTCCAAAAAGAGGCTTAGGGAATTCTTACTCCTGCCTCAACACAGGCCTTTAGCTATCCCTCCTGTACTGGACATTGTAGATGATGCCTTCTTGGAATCTAGCCTGGCCCCTGATACTTTACTTCCTCCTCCCAGAAAACCTGATAGGCATTACAGGGTACCTGACTGACTCTTACAAGTTCCTCTTTAAAAATCCTACTGCGGATCCTGAGACCATTTCACAGGAACCCAAGGGCATTAAGGCTACTACTGCCAAAAATCCTACCCCCTCTGATAGAGATTCCAGGGCGCTGGATAGATGGGGTAAGAAGATATACACCTCTGCAACTTTGGCCATAAGGGCCTTAAACTGCCAGTTTCATATGTTAAAGTATCAGCAACATATTATTGGATTACTTAAACAGAAAATTATGTTGATTCCTGACTGTGCTGAAAATAAAGAATTACAGGATTTAATGCATTCTGCTGAACAAGTTGGAAAACATACTTTGCAATGTGGTTTTGATTCATTAGAGGCATCTTGCAAGGCTGCTGTCACTGGGTCTGTACTTAGAAGGCATGCTTGGCTTAAGGAGCAATCTTTGCCAGA
This sequence comes from Protopterus annectens, assembly GCF_019279795.1. Taxonomy (NCBI): domain Eukaryota; kingdom Metazoa; phylum Chordata; order Ceratodontiformes; family Protopteridae; genus Protopterus; species Protopterus annectens. Next base: position 1,109,307,269 of record NC_056743.1, on the reverse strand, counting down.
TCATGTTAAAGCTAAATTACTGGATGCTCTCTTAAATCAAGACCGCCTGTTTGGCAACAGAGCAGTACTTAAAAAGATGGAGGAAAAAGTTAAATCTATGCAAACTATTAAAAGATTTCCTGCAAGTACAGCCTCCCAGATTTAGTAGGCATTGGCCCTCTAAGAATTGATCCTTTCCTGCCTCTTCCAGGCCTTCTCAATCCAAACCCAGAACCAGCAGAACACCCAGGCTTCAGTCCCAAGGTACTCACAGGCCTAAGCAGTGGGGGGCTCCCACTTCCAAAGCAGGGAGTAGTAAGACTCCTCCCTATAGTAAACTGTCTCAATGACTTAACTTTAAACCTTCCAAGCCCTGCTCAACTGACTGTTCCTTTAGGGGGAAAGATTTCCCTGCATGCAAAAAATTGGGAACTCATTACAAAGGACAAATGGGTTTTAAATATAGTTTCCCAAGGATACAGATTCCACTTCCACTCCTTATCAACCCCAAAAGGTTGGCCAGACCTACCGCAAATCAGTGGGAAGAGGCTCAAAAGCAAGTCCTCTCTCTTTTAAGCATCAGGGCTATTCAACCTGTCCCAGAAGAAGAATGGGGGCAAGGTTTCTACTCAAGACTTTTTCTGGTACCCAGAAAAGACAATTCCTGGCATCCTATCCAGGACCTGTCTATCCTAAACACATTTTTGGTAATCTCAAAATTCAAGATGCTAACTTTTCATCAGTTGCTTCCCATGCTAGGCAAAGATGCCTGGTTGGCAACACTGGATTTAAAGGAAGCTTTCCTGCACATCCCAATAAGGGAATCTTGCAGAAGATACCTATGCTTCAGAGCAGGCTACATGCACTATCAGTTCTCTGCACTGCCCTTTGGCATATCTACTGCACCCAGGGTATTCACAAAGTGCCTAGCTCTATAGTCATTGCATTTTGCAGGCAAAGAAATATTCAAATATACCCAAACCTGAACGATTGTCTAATTCAGGCAGAAAGCCAGGACATACTATTAAATCATCTGGCATTTGTAAAGAAATTTCTAATGTCTCTGGGGTACACCATAAACGAAAAGAAATCCCATCTTGTACCCTGCCAACAAATTGTATTCCTGGGAGCAAGCTTGAATACAACTTCCCAGAGAAACAAGTTCATTTGACAGCCTTCTTCAAACTACTGGGCACAAAGACCCAGCTATCTGCAAGGAAAAAACTGCAAGCCCTGGGGTTCATGGCTTCTTGCATTCTACTAATTCCATATGCAAGACTGCATATAAGGAAACTACAATGGTATCTAAAAAGCCTATGGTGTCAACATTCTCAGGATCTAGACTCAATGATTCCTATCATACCTTGTCTACAGATAGAGTTCCTTTGATGGGCAGAGGCCTGCCACCAAAACAAGGGACTGCCATTCACTCTACCCCCTGCCACCCAAACCCTAACAACAGATGCATCAGACTGTGCGTGGGGGGGCTCACTTGGCAGGGCAGTGCATTCAGGGCAAATGGAGCCTAAGTCAAAAGCACCTGCATAGCGATCAAAAAGAAATGTTAGCTGTACAGAATGCTCTGACAGCCTTCAAGGACCACATTCTTCCAGGACAATTATTGGTAAAGACGGACAACACCATTGTTATGTGGTACATAAACAAGCAGGGGGGAACCCACTCATATCCTCTCTGCAGACTAGACATGGCTCTGTGGAACACAGCCTTCAGCTACTAAGTGCACCTACAGGCTCAATTCCTACTAGGAAAAGTAAATACAATGGCAGATGACCTATGCAGAAATCTCATGGACCCACACGAGTGGAAACTGGAACCAAAGATATTCAACATGTTGAGAAACAAATGGAGCTCAGAGATAGACCTGTTTGCCCCCCCCCCCCCCCCCAGAACTACCAATTGGGTAAATTCTGCACAAGGACTCCACACAAACAAGCTTGGAAAGTGAATGCCCTGTCCTTTTCCTGGAAAAACCTATCAGTTTATTACTTTACCCCTCTGCCTCTCCTCTCTAAGGTACTACTAAAGATCAAACAGGACAAATCAAGGACAATACTGATTGCACCAGACTGGCCACGCCAACACTGGTACTCCCTCTTGTGCAATGTGTCACTGCTGGCACCATGGCACCTGCCTCAGACCCCTACCCTGCTGTCCCAGCAAGAGGGCCAGATTCTGCACCCTTGGCTTCAAACCCTGAACCTGCCAGCCTGGCTAATTACCTGATCTCTCCATTACCATCCCTCAGTAAACAAGTGTTGGATGTCATTCTGGAGGCAAGGAGGCCTAGTACTAGAAAATCCTATGCTGAAAAATGGAAAAGATTCTGTTCCTGGAACCAAACTCAGGGGATGGGCACAGCAGAGCCCAATTTACCTCAGATTCTTCAATACTTAACTAAGATGCTTCACAAGGGGCTTTCCTTTTCCTCCATCAAAATTCATGCCTCAGCCATTTCAGCTCATTACAATACAGAACCACCCCTCTTGTCTCATCCACTGCTGAAGCAATTCCTTAGAGGGGCCAAAAACTTAAGACCACCCAGGAGAGCTCCTAGTCCAGCTTGAGACCTTAACTTTGTACTGGAAAAGCTCAAGCTACCTTCCTTTGAGCTAGCTGCAAATGCAGAGTTGAAATTCATTTCTTGGAAACAGCCTTCCTTCTAGCCATCACTTCAGCAAGAAGGGTGTCTGAATTACAGGCCCTCATGGCAGTGGAGCCTTTCATCATCTTTCATGCAGACAGGGTGTCACTCAGGACCAATCCCTCCTTCATGCCCAAGGTGGTATCCAGTGTGGCCCCTTAATCAGTCCATTCATTTGCCAACCCTCTTTTTTAATCCACAGACAAAGGGGAATGAATACTACACTCCTTGGATGTGCACAGACAACTTGGATTTTACTTGGACAGGACTAAACCTCTCAGGAAATCTGAACACCTGCTGGTTGCATTTGCTGCAGGGGCAGAGGGGAAGGCCATTTCAAAGTAAACCATTTCTAAGTGGACAGGCCATTGCATTCATTTCTGCTATAAGCACCATGGAAAACCTACCCCACAGGGGATAAGACCACATTCAACCATGGCTACATCTACCTCTACAGCCTTTCTCAGAGGTGTCCCTACCAGGGACATCCTAAAAGCTGCTACCTGGAGTTGTGTACATACCTTCACCAAGCATTACTACTTGCCAATTTTTTCTAAATCCAGAGCTGGCTTTGCCACTGCAGTCTTGCAGGGCCTTATAGCTGGTCTTAATGCTATCTAATTGCCTCCTCCCATAATTAGCTTTGGGAATCTACCCAGATGTGATGACTGCAACAGTGAAACATGAAGAACATAGTACAGTTGTGTACACTTACCATAAATGTAGATGCTCGAGTGTATTCACTGTTACAGTCCTAGTTACCTTCCCTCCAGCCCCCTAACTTCTGTTGACTATACCTCTATTCTTGTTTACTATACATAAAGCTTTTTGGTGTATTTGATTTTTTGTTGGAGATGTAACCTTGTATATAATTGCTTCCCATTATGGGACACCTGACATCTGGGGCAAGAAAAACTGATGTAATGGAGTCGGCTGCATGCTTTATACCCCTGACTACCTGACGTCATGGAAGATGAGACAGCAACCGACGCAGGACCCAAGACTTTGATAATCAGGCCTACTGAGGGCTACTGCAAGCAGATAACCCAAATGTGATGACTGCAACAGTGAATACACTCGAACATCTACATTTATGGTAAGTATACACAACTGTATTTTTCTATTGGTCCAGAAGGCCATTGGTAGAATTACTGCTACAAAACCCACTAACCCCCTTTCTTTCCCCCTTTCTCTCTAAGTCTGTAAGAGTCTGAGATGGAAGCCCTTCATTGAACTTACACATGTTCATCTACATATTCAGGCTTGTTTTAAAGGGGGTTATGGAGCTACATTGTTTGATATGCAGTAGGAGCTTTTTCCATAGGTAGGGAATCCTCCAACAGATTCCATTGATATTGTAATGTAGAGGTAGGTCTTTGCAGTGGACATTGGTGGTATGTCGATATTTTAAAGATTTACAAAGCTGAACAGGACTGCAGCTTTCATAGTGTGGTAGGCCAGGTATAGGCCACCCTTCAAGAGCCTGTACAAGACAGGGTAGAATGAAAAGGCTTTTAAGTGCTCTGTCTTATGTAGGGAGCTCATAAACAAGATTTTTTAAGAGAGTAATCTTTGTGGTTTGTAAAGTAAACCAAATATTTTTGGATAGGTACATGCCAAAAGGAGCACTATATTCTATTACAGGCCAGATTTGTGAGGAATAGACAGGGCAATAACTTCCTTGGAATTGTGGGATATATATCCTGGGTAATTAGTTGAGGTAGGAAGAAAGACTTTCTGAAGAAAGTTGAAACATGGTAATCAAAACAGAGTTCATTGTCCATAGAAGTAACTTGGTCTCTAATAATGATATCAGCTTTGAGAGGGTTGTCACTTACATGGTGTTGCACGTTTTCTTCTTTCCCAAACAGCACAGTGCTGCATTTATTTTGTGTTGAGCTTGAGTCCATGACCTTGACACAAGATGTTTGGTCTAGGCTCTCAAATAAAATATGGGTATCAGTTTGTGGAGATAATGACAGTAAGATGTCTCAGTCAACAGCAAACTCTAGTCAGTCTCAGATGCTTGAGATCAGCTTAATCAGCTTGAACACCAGAATGTTCCATTTGAGTCAAAGTATATACCAAAGAGCAGAGGGCCTAGTGTGGTAACACCACTAATGACAAGCCTTTTTGAGGAGAGTTTTGCTGTATGACCTTCACTACTACTACTTCTTTTCTGGAACATTTCTACATAGAACCAAGACAACAAGGAGATTGCACTCTCAGCAGAATGGACAGTGAAATCAAGGAGGAAACTTTGTAAGCATCAGTTCAAAGCAGCAAACTTTATTCTGCTATTGTACCAGCCAGCAGTGGTCCTTAATTCTGGAGATTCTTGGGGTGGAGGTTGGGGGGGGGGGATCATGAATAAATAGATGGTGAGATAGAGGTGGGCTTGATCAGAATATACTTCCTGGTAATAGGGGTTATTGCTAATAAAGTTCTTGTTTTATTTGCCAGGGCTTGATGACTGGACTAGTACTATAGCTGAGCCTTCAAAACATATGTCCACAGTGTACAAGTTTCTTCTCACCTGCATTTCTCAGCTCGGACAGGCAAGTTTCCCTAACCCCAAGTCATGGCATGAATTACAAATACTCAAGTCCTGTTTCAAAGTCACCTGCACTTACAAAAGTCTCCAGTGATAATAATTCATAGTATCTTTTTTGGAAGTGCTTCCTTCACTGTTACAGTAGAACATTTCATGAACTCACATTGGAAGCACTGCCTATGGTCTCGCTGTGACAGTACTTGTGTTCATTTCCCAGCAGTACAGCATTCTCTGAACTTCCTTTAGTAGTATTTCCTGTGGTCTCCTTGTAATACTACTTCTGCTCATTTTCCAGCAATAGAAGCCTCTCTGCACTTCCTTTAATAGCATTACTTGTGGTCTTCCTGTGATAGCATGCCCATTTCACACGTCTCAAAAAACTGCAGCTTTACTCTGTCACATATCGCCTACTTAGAGATGATCTCTGCCTAACATGCAAAGCTATGTCAAACTCAGAGCTGTTGGACATGCTCCACTTAAAGAAATCCCAATCCCTCCGAGCTACATGCTCTAGGGACCTAAACCTTGTCACCACAAAAAAACAGAACAGGGCCTATATTACTAGAACGAACGCTTAAATGTTCGAATCTGTAAAGGTCGACCTTTACAGATTGAACACTTAAACATTTGAAATAGTAAAAAAGTACATAAAAGAAAAAACAAATATGAAGAAAGGGTTTAAGATGGGGGCAAGCCCTCCTGCACCCCCACACCCCCGCCCTCACTACTTAAATATACCAACTCCGAGATTGCACTTCAGTGAACTACAGTGCGGAAATGTGAAATTTCCCATTCCCTACACTGAAGTGCGATCTTGGAGTTGGTATATTAAAGAAGGGGGGATGGGGGTGCACCCCCCCCTGCTTAAACCCTTTAGTATTTTTTTTTTTTTCAGTTGTGCATTTTTTTTTTAATTTTTGTAAAAAGTCGACCGCTTAACTGTTCGATCTCTAAAGGTCGACCTTTAGAGATTCAAACATTTAAGTGGTCGTGCATCTAATATAGACCCACAGAACATGCTTGAGGGATAGATTCCTGTCCCAGAGACTTCCCATACTCTGAAACAGACTACCTAATCTATGTCAAACAGAGCTCCTCATTAGCACTCTTCAAGAAAAATCTTGATGATTGGATGGGAAATAGGAAATTCACCCCGGGGATCACTTCTGTGGCTCTGCTCAACAGGAGCACAGGAAAATAATTTTCTAAGATGGTGAAAGCCAATGTACCTTTTTGGGTAGGATTATATAGGCCCTAGGGCCAATAGCCTAGTACCTACATATGAACCTATGAACCTCCTTTGGATTCTCAAAGATAGTATGGTCTCCTGTAATAGTACTTCTGTTCATATCACTCCAGCAGAACCATTCCTGCACTCTCATACTACTTCCTATGGTCTTTCTGTGATAGTACTTCTGTTTATAATCCAGTAATAAAACCATCCCTGTACCATTACCTGTGGTCTCCCAGTGACAGCATGTCCTTTCCTATCCCAGTAGTAGAACTTCCTTTGGACCCATAAGTGATTGTGTGGTCTCTAGTAATAGTATTTCTGTTCATATGCTATCAGCCAAGCCTTCTCTACAGATATTAGTAGTATTTCCTATAGTCTCTCTGTGACAGCACATCTGTTCATATTCATGCAGTAGAACCTTATCCACACCTGCATTAGTACCATTGTCTAAGATCTCCCAATGATGATATGTCCTTTTATATCCCATTAACAGAATCTTTGATGGACTCTATGCAGCAGAACATAGAGTACACTTCCATTTGTAATATGTCTTCTGGTGTCCCAGAAGCAGAACCAGTTTTGGACTCCCACTGACAGAACACTCTGTAGATTCCCATTGCTGGAACTTCCTTTACTCTCTGAGCAGTAAATCCTCTGACAAACTTCATGTGGTAGCAGTACATCTTGTGATCTCCACTGGACACTGCCCAGAAAAAACAACTGTCCATTTTGTCAGAGATCTGGAGCATCTGTGGGTGCAGAAAATAAAAGCACCCTTGACTAACACTCTAATAAATTTGTTGTATAGTCAGATCCAGACTGCAACCTAATCTAGTTCATAAACGTATTATTGTACTTACAGGCCTGCCTGAAAGTTCTGGCTTACAGCTGTCATTTGTAGATTAGTTACTCTGCCACAGTAGTTCAGTATGCAGATCTGATCAACATGACACAAATGCATATTAGCTTAGCAGCTTAGATATTATTTAATGCATGTAATTAGTTGTGCAGTGTTCCTGCTGTGACATGTTGCAAGGCTGCAGCTTGTCTTTGTTTAGCTATGGGATTGTTACATACTGATGTTCCTCTCTTTCTCCCTCCCCCCTTTTTGCCTTACATTTGAAATACAGAGTAGATGATATTTCATTCAGCAGTGCTATATTTGGGACATTTAGGTTTATAGGTTCATAGGTGTGTACTAGGCTAATGGCCCTGGAGCCTTTACAAGCCTAGCCCATAGGATTTCCCTGGCATTGTGCCACCCGACCTTAGTTCCCAGTGCCTCTGTTGAGTATAGCCACTGGAGTGATCCCTGGGGTGAATTTTCTATTTCCCATCCGATCATCAAGATTTCTCTTGAAGAGGGCCAGTGAGGTGCTCTGCTTGACATGTATGAGAAGTCTATTCCATAGCATGGGCAGTCTCTGGGTTATGAACCTGTCCCTGCAGCATGTTCTGTTGATTGTGGTAATGAGGTTGAGGTCTCTGGGATGTGTGGTATGGTGGGATTGGGATTTCTTCAGATGTAGCATTTCTAACAGTTCTGGGTCAGACATGGCTTTGTAAGTCAAGCAGAGATTGCCTCTAAGTAGGCGATATGAGACAGAGAATAGTTGGAGTTTTTTGAGTCTGTCCATATAGGTCAAATGTTTAAGGCCTAGGATCCTCTTTGTGAAGTACTTTTGCGGCCTCTCCAGTTGTTGCAGGTGTTTAGTGAGGTACATGCCAAATGCATTGTACTCAATGACTGGCCTAATGAGGGAAAAGTAGAGGGAGACAATGACCTCTTTCTTCCTGGATGCAAAACACTTAGTAATGAGATGTGCCACATAGAAGGACTTTCTGGCCACAGTGGCAATGTGGTGGTCAAAAGAGAGGTTGCTGTCAACCTGTGTTCCCAGATCTCTTATAATGCCTCCTGTCTTCAGTGGACTACCATCGATGTGGTAATTCATGGGAACTGGATCTTTCCTAAAGGGGATGATGGCACATTTTTTGGCATTGAGCTTAAGGCCATGGTTCTAACACCATGCGGTCATGCATGTGATTTTTCTTAGTATCTAATATGATGAATTATCATACCCAGGACAGGCTGCAAATGTATAGGAGACTGCTAGATACAAAATGCCTCTCAGTTATATATTTCCCAGTTTTGCACTAAATCCAAGAAGTCTGGGAGCAAGTACAAACAACTTATAAAGCTACCGTTGTAATCCACAATGACAGCCTACTTGGATCTCCTTTGTTCACTTGATCTGAAGGTCTAGCTTATCCAACCACAAGCTAGAGGTCAACCTATACAAAGGAGAGAATGCAATAAACATATAATAGTCTTCAGGCTAGGAAATATAGAACAGCCCCAGTGTCCCATCATCCTGGGGTGTTCTCTGAGGCTTTTTGTAGCTTAATCCCTACCCTTCAGTCTTGACAAGACAGGCCTGCTGGGTCCTGCATGTACTCACTAGTCTTTCTACCTCTGCTGCCTACATCACACACCGTTCACCAAGTACACATGTTCTCATCCTTATACTGGCTGTCATTTAACTCCTCTTCCACTGGAGCTTAGAACTGTAGCAGACCGAGCTGTGTCCCTGCCTCAGGATAGCTGAGATGAGATTGGTGCTATTTCACAATGGCTGATATGACACTGGCCTTGCACTCCCATTCTTCTCAGCTGGCTTATCTAACACCCAGGTCACTATTTAACCCTGAGTCATCGCGGCAGCAGTGAGAGATTTGTTAATCTACTACACAGTGATGGCTTTAGTCTAGAATTATGTAATATGGTAGCTAGCCTGGAAGGAAGTAGAAAACCTATAACTCCATTAAAAGAAAAACAACTAGAACCTCATTAAAGGAGGACTACATTAACCCTGTAGTTGTCTAATACTTTCAAACAACTGACTAGGAAATTGGGGTTCCCTGAACTTTCCAAACAAAGATGACTAGAGGGCATGGTGAATGTGATTTATATTTATAGCTATTTGTAGATGTGAGATAAATAGATAGGTAGAGAAAGAGAGAGATCACTGCTCTGCATAAGTATCTAACTATATTTTCCCAGCTTTTACACTGTAGCAATTTTTTATTAGCAGTAGGCATATCTTTACAAAGGACATAAAAAGTACAATGGAGCACAGACTGAATGGGCTATAGGAAGAAGTAATTTAATAAAGATAGAGGTTTTGGGGCATTATGCTAAAGTACATTCCACTTAAGTGAGTAGATAATTTATGTAGTCATTTATTTTACAACTGTTTATTGAGATAGTCCGACTGGGCCAGCAGCCCATTTTCAGCGGGGGTCCATGGGGGGGTGGGGAGCCCCAAGAGAACAGACAAAAAAACAACAACAAAAAACAAAAAAAGAAATGGTAACAGACTAAAATGACTGAAACAGTAATTACAGTCACAGATGATTTCAATATGCAGTTTGAACAGAATGTATAAAATGTCAGGGATTAACATTATTAACAGAATTATTAAAAACTGATGCCATTACAATGTATACAGATTTTTACTGTGCCAACAATTTTTGGTAAATTCATGCTATACTCCTTCAGCAGAATAAGATTAGAATGGAAAAGAGGTCAGCGGAAGAAGAGATTTATTAGAAGGTTACTATTAGGAATATGAAAAGCGGGGAGAGAGAGGATTAAGAGGAGATTCGATATGAGGTTTCAGTTAAGGCAAAGTGAAAAGTGAGGAGAGATAAAGTTATCCAGGGGTAATACAGGAACAGAGCCAATTATTGTTTAGATGTTCCTTAAGAAGGAGTTTGAATTTGGAGGTAGTAGGAATATTTAGCACATGGTGGAGAATGATGTTGCAAATTTTTGCAATTTTATTTGCAAATAAGGAGTCACCGAAATGTTGCTGCATCTCTTAGATTTTAGAAGTAGTTTGTTGGATGAGCGGAAGGTACGGGTTGCGCTGTAAGGTTGGACTGGGTTCATTAGTGCTGGACAGGCTTCTGGTTATTATAAGATGTTGTGAGCAATTGTTAATTGATTAAGAGCAAGGTGGTTTGGTAGCTCCAACCCATGTAGTTGTTTCAGGGCTGTACAGTAATGGGGTCTATTTTGGAGGCCAGCAGCAAAGCAATCTATTTTATGGTAGCTTATCTTTAGTTTGGGCAGTTCACATTTTCTAAGATTAGTGAAGATGGGGGAGGCATACATTAGTGTGGACAGAAGGTGTGTTCTGGTTATGGCTTGTCTAGTTGAGGGGTTAAAGAATGTTCTTGACCTATATGGGCAGCCAAGCTTGATATGTACCTTTTTTATGGTAAGGGCTATATGTTAGGGCACAGTCTATTGTGACACCAAGTAACTGTACTATCTACTGGTTCAATTATAGTGACATTGGAGGACAGTATATGAAGTGGTGAAGGAGGTTCTGCGGTTTTATTATTGGAGAATATCATTAGCTTTGTTTTGTTAGTGTTTATTATAAGTTGCCTTTCTTCGTGGAACTTCTCTGTGTCTGAGAATGCAGTCTGGGTCTTAGATATAAGTTCGGGGAGGGAAAGGGCTATCCAAATAACAGTGGAATCATCTGCATACTGTATGAGAGTAGAATGTGTGGATGCTGAGCTAAGATTGTTTGTAAAGATGGAGAAGGGTGGGGGCCCATGAATAGAGCCTTGAGGGACTCCTACAGTAATAGGAAGAAGGGTAGAGGTTTCATCTTTCGAGATAACTGAACGTTGGTGATAAGACAGATAGCTATTAAACAGATAATGTATAATAGTGAGAGATGGATATATGATAAATCTTCAAGTAGTTTTTTATGGGATACAGTGTCAAATGCTTTTGATATATCCAAGAAAATGGAAGAGACAAGGTTGTTAATATTTCTATGATGGGTGATGGAGTCCTAAAACTTAATAGTGCTGTTGTGGTGCTATGTTTTGGTCTAAAGCCATTTGGGATTTGGAGAGAAGGTTATTTTGTATTAGATAGGTCAGTAGTTGAGTTTGTATGCATTTTTCGAGTATTATGCTAAGGGGGGGACAGTATATCAATGGGTCTACAGTTGGATAATTCTGTGGATTGGCCACCCTTGTGCAGAGGAATGATATGGGAGATTTTCCGGAGTACTGGTATGTATTGTTCAGTAATGGAACATTTAATGAGTAAAGAGACTGGGTGTGAGATCGAGTCTGCTTCTAGCCTAAGAAATTTGCTTAGGAGTTGATCTACTGCAAGTCTGGTGGGTTTCAGTTGAAGAAGGAGTTTTTTGATGTATGTGGTCTGAATGGTCTGAAATGAGAAGGTTACAGATTGATGGACAGTAGTTGTGAGGATGGTCAGAGGGATATGGGTACTGTTGCTTACTAAGGTCAGTATAGAGTTTAAGAAATGTGAGTTGAAGTGGGCTGCTATGCTTCTGTTGGAATTAAGGTTGGTTGGTGAGAGGTTAGTGGATTGTCTTGGATTTAAGGGTTCTTTAATGGAGTGCCAAAACTTGTGAGGGTAGTATGATTTTTTGTCTGATTGAAATTGAATTTTGGCTAAGTGACATAGTTGGCAGTAATTGTGGAGGGAAGCTTGGGTTTTGGAAGACTGATAGTTCAGCTATGCTCTGTCTCTTTGTTTCATTATGTTTATGGTGTCTTTAGTTAGCCAATGAGCTGGTGTGGATTTGCAATGCATTTTTCTAATAGGAGCTAGTGAGTTTAAGATGTTTAAGAATCATTTGTTGAAGTAGACAACTGCTTCATTGAGGGGAAGTTATTTTAAGGGAGACTAACTGTGATGTTTTAAGAGGGTGTTAAAGATATCTTTGGAGAAGTGTTTTTTGGTACGGATATACTTGTAGGTGGAGATTTTGGTTGAGTGTGCTTTATTAGGTAGGTGGGGGAATGAGCCCAGGTAAGCGAATTGCAGTCTAACAAAAACTATCCATCAGATGGAAGACCTGAGCGAGTACAGCAAAACAGGTCTATATAATAAATAAAGATTGGGAAATCTGACTCTTCAAGTCGGAAGTTTGACAAAGCTAACTAGTATGGAAATATCAAGAATGAGAGATTGCATAAGATGGCTTTAAAACTAGAGGCTGCAGTTAGAAATGACTACTACAGGAGTCTGGGAGCCTACATTGGGAAAGGGCATGCTAGGAAAGGAAAATAGAGGGATTGCTTATGGTGAGTTAAATTAGAGGCTACAGGTAAATATGACCAGTACAGGAGGTAACCAAGTGTGGTTTGAGAATGGGAAGGCTAGCAAAAGAAAGAATGAATTAAGGAGATTGTTGATAGAGGCTGCAGCTAAAAAAGCTATGACAGGAGTTTACTAAGAGTAAATTATGAAGAGCGGGCTATCAAAAAGAAAGCGTGGCGGGGCAGAATAACATAATTGTCCCGATGGTGTGCTGCACTTTACAGAGTCTCAAATGTAACTAAAAATATACAATATGTAGTTGACATACATGAAATGGTCTGAAACGGCAAGCTCCAGGGAGCTGCCAGGCAGGTTGAATACAATGGTAGAGTGTTGTTCACTGGTTGAAAGGTTCACATGACAAAGGGTATAAGCAGAAGCTGTAACTGCAAAAAGGGAGAAGGGAGACAATGAACCAAAAAAAAAATCTAGAAGATGGCTTAAGTTACTTTAGAAGATATACAGACAGTCAGAAGATTTAGAAACAGAAAATAAAAAACGGGAAATAAACAGAAGAAAAATTATAGGGAGCAGCAAAAAAGAGAAAGAGGAAATAGAAGCCAGGATAAAGCAGGATTTACAGGGAAGTCAGGATAAAGCAAGACATAAGGGATACAGTGTTTTGACAGGAGCAAAATTAGTACTGGAAATAGGAGAGAGTAATATGCAGAAAGAGAGGAATAGGAGAGAGCAATTAGGGAGGGGAGGACAGAGAAAAAGTGATTCCAGTACAGAAACAGTGATTAATTAATGCTTAACGTAAATACACAAAATACAAAATAGTCACATGTGGTACAACAGACCTTCTAGCTGGAGATATGTACGTAGCGCTAAAATAAGTTTAATTTATAATATCAATATAAATGCTGTTAAAATAATGCTCATACGCACTTAAGCTCGATTCCCGTTATTCACAGAAGTAAGTCTAAACTGCCCTAGCACATCGGATAATATTTATATTAATAACTATACACTCTACAAAGTAGACAGTTTAGAGGAACGTTGTACTTCTCCCAACCATCAGGTATGCATGAGTTACACAACGTAAGGTTAAT